>NC_090649.1:278447735-278596555 GCF_040937935.1 Hyperolius riggenbachi
ATTTGATGACTGGGATTATGTGAGAAAACGCGGAAAAGCCGCCGTGAGTACTCAGAGCAAGGTGGCTGATTCCGCGTCCAACGCGGCAGGTTGCGCGCGTGGGTCTGCATCCACTGGCATGATGGAGCGCGAGGAAACCGCTGCATGCTTTGTGAACAGGGCGGCGGATTCCGCGTCAGATGCGGATGTTGGCACACATAGGCATAGTTCTGATGGTGCTGCTGAACGCGGAAGAACCGCCGCATGCTTGGACAGCGGTGCGGCTGGTTCCGCATCCAACACAGCAGAAACAGTACAACACATGCCTGGTGTGGCTGGGACTGATAGTCCACACAGGTTCAGGAGGACGCGCGCGCATGGAGAGGCAGAGCCTTTATGACAGTCAGAAGGGCGTCAGCTGACCAAGCCGGTCAGCTGACAATTCCAGCAGTTTTCATTGGTCCAGCACTTAGGGGAGGCGCTGGAGAGTGCTGGTGTATATATACTGGGTGCTGATCATTTCTCTGGTGTCTGGCGTTGCGATCACTACGTGGTAGCACTCAGACCTTTTGTCAGTATCTGTGTTATTATCTAGACCAGTTTCCAAGGTGTTGATGACCAAGGAGCTCACACCTTAGTCTAGGAATCCTGTTATTATCTGTGTTATTATCTAGACCAGTTTCCAAGGTGTTGATGACCAATGAGCTCACACCTTAATCTAGGAATCCTGTTACCATCTGTATTATTATCTAGACCAGTTCCGGGGTGTTGATGATCTAGGAGCTCACACCCAAGTCTAGGCATTGTTGATTATTTGTTATGACCTTCTGCTTTCCTGACCACTCTTCTGATCTCTGATTAGGTACTTCGCTATATCTGATACTCTGTTGCCAAACTCTGCTAGTCTTAGGATTCCGCATCTGTCTCCTGTCTCTGTACTTTATCTGTCTGTGTGTTAATGACCTGGCCTGTCCGACCTCGAGAACTATTTCCCCTGTTGGGAGATAGTTCACAGACCTGTCAGTGACACTTCACCCCTGGTGTCACTCACACTCTGGTCCTTCCCACTCTCAGCCTGGCTCCGCCCCTTGGGGAGCCTCAGGCCATTGGAAGGAATCTGTTCTTTAGGCAGTACCTCATACTGCCTTGCACCCTCTGTACGGGTGCTTTCCTCAAAGTATTACTGTTGCACCAAACACTTAGTAATTACTCAGGTGTCCAGAAGTTAGAGATATATCTGATTATCGGTGATACTGCAGATCATCTATAATCGGGTATATATCTGTATTCTCGGTGATACTGCAGATCACCGGTAATCAGATTCTCTCTGTGTTACACCGATTGTTACAGATTAATATTCAGAAACATGGGTGGAGCCTACAACAGCCAATTAAAGTGCACCTATTGATTTTCAAGGGGAATATTGAAACTGCAGCCATTCTTACACTGTTAATGGCAGAGGCCTCAAACCTGCTACAGTCGATCATTAACCAGCTGGGCGGTATGGACGAGCTCAGCTCGTCCATCACCGCCGGAGTCTGCCGCTCAGGCCCTGCTGGGCCGATTTTCATGAAATAAAGAGCAGCACACGCAGCCGGCACTTTGCCAGCCGCGTGTGCTGCCCGATCGCCACCGCTCTGCGGCGATGCGCCGCGAGCAGCGGCGAAAGAGGGTCCCCCCAGCCGCCTGAGCCCAGCGTAGCCGGAACAAAAAGTTCCGGCCAGCGCTAAGGGCTGGATCGGAGGCGGCAGATGTCAGGACGTCGGCTGACGTCCATGACGTCACTCCGCTCGTCGCTATGGCGACGATGTAAGCAAAACAAGGAAGGCCGCTCATTGCGGCCTTCCTTGTTTATTCTGGGCGCCGGAGGCGATCGGAAGAACGCCTCCGGAGCGCCCTCTAGTGGGCTTTCATGCAGCCAACTTTCAGTTGGCTGCATGAAATAGTTTTTTTTTTATTTAAAAAAAACCCTCCCGCAGCCACCCTGGCGATTTAATCAGAACGCCAGGGTGGTTAAGTGACTGGGCTTCAAATTCACTAAAGGGGCAGAGCCACAAACAGCCAATCAGATTTCTTTGCTGGATAAACTGCTTCCATTCATACAATTTTGATGCCAGGAACCCAAAAGTTCACAAACTTGGACATTGGCTGACTGTGTGTCAAGGTTATAAAAGTTGGGTAGGAGTCAAAAACAGTTTCCATGGGAAAACGTAAACTATTATTATTATAAAGTATTTATATAGCACCGACATCTTCCGCAGCACCTTACAGAGTGTATATAGGCTCGTCACTAACTGTCCCTCAGAGGAGCTCACAATCTAATCCCTACCATAGTCATATGTCTATGTACTGTATATATGTAACGTTCTGCTAGTGAGTGAGGGACACTAGCAGACAGACAGATATCAGAGACTCCCTGAAGGGAGACGCCGTACAGTTATAGACAGTGTCAGTGAAGGCAAAACTGACACTGCAATACAGATATGAGAATAGTCAGACAATTCGAGTCGGCAACAGATCTGATTGGTGAAGTACAAAATCGGCAGGCAAGAACAGAGTGAGTATTCAGGCAGAGGTCTGCAACAGATCAGATTGGCAGAGGTACAGAATCGTTAGGTAAAGAGAAGTCAGATAAACAGGCAGAAGTCAAACACAGTAATATCAATATAATAAGCTGAGCTAGTATGGAATCCCCGGGGTCCTGCCGGTTCAAGCCACACACGGACTGACTAAGATCTGAAGCCTTCACTGCGTAGTGTTAGCTACAACGCGGAACTGATAGAATCAGGCTAAATAGCCCGGGGTGAGAGAATAGGCACACCCCCATCCTATCCAGCAATCAGCATTCGGGGGTGGACCCCTGCATGTCAGCTGACCGACTGCCAGCTGAGACGCTTCCTAAGCACATAAGAGGTGCGACACTGACAGCGTGTGCAACCACCCTCCTTCTCTGCCTGTGTGTCACGCGACTGAAGCCCAGCTGAGGAGCTGCTGACGTCATCTCCAGCAACGCGGCCAGCCGACCAAGAAGTCGCAGACATGCTGCTGGCCGTTGCAGCGGAGGTAAGCTCCACAGACCTGACAATGTATCGTGTAATGTATGTATCGTAGTCTAGGGCCAATTTTGGGGGAAGCCAATTAAATTATCTGTATGTTTTTGGGATGTGGGAGGAAACCGGAGTGCCCGGAGGAAACCCACACAGACACAGGGAGAACATACAAACTCCTTGCAGATGCTGACCTGGGAATCGAACTGGGGAGAGCGCTAACCACTATGCCATTGTGCTGCAGCCGTTCTTCATTTTTAATGGCAGGGTTTTCAAACTTTGCACAGTTGGTTACTGGGTGACTAGGATTAATATTCAGAAAAGTGGGTGCCAATCAAAATTCATCTGTTGATTTTCAAGGGAAATGTTAAAATTGCTGCCATTCTTGCACTGTTAATAGCACAAGCCTCAAAACTGGTACAGTTGGTCATTGGGTCACTGGGGTTCAAATTCAGAAAAGGGGGTGGAGCCACAAACGCCATTCAGATTTGTTTCATTTCACTTGGAAAATACTAATTATTGATGCCAAGGACCCCAAAACTTACAAACTTGGTCATTGAGTGTTTGTGTGTTAGGGTTAGAAATAGTGGGCAGAGCTAACAGCAGTAAAATAAATACCCGGACAACGCCGGGTCATTAGCTTCAGCTAGTAGTAAATAGAACATTAGTAACAAAGAATAGATAACCTTATTTTTATTTTCCGTTTAAGGGCTTCACTTTTAAGGTTGAATATAAAATCTGCTTTATTTAGCCGCAAAACAAACAGGAGTAATGACCCATTGACATTTTAGTGGTTTGCCTTCTATTTATTTTTCAGGAAACCACTGCCACAAGCTATCTGACTCATTTGCATAGAACAACTCTAGTTTTTTTACACTTGATTTCCAAGGATACAGAAAAGGACTTCAGACAGACAATTTCTTAGAAGGACTAATACTATGTTTACTTATGCTTAGGTATTGTAATGCACTGCATGCAGTGCACTACAACAAAATGTGTGTGTTAACATGTTATAGTGAAGCATACTTTTTTTGACTGTACGCTTCACTGTATGCGACAAAACATGCAGATAACATGCGGTGCTGTTTTCCAGATCCAGTTGCTTTGCGTTTGTGCTGCTACAGGGAAGGCAACACAATGGCGCTGTGGACCTAAACAAAGGTAAACTAAAGTTACTACATGTTCAACGCTGTTTGGAATAAAGTCAATATATTTTTGCACAATTTAAACTAGTCTGATTAAACATAACATATAAAAGCGCAATTACATCAAAATGAATTCAGGAACAATTACATAAAATAACACTGGAAAAGAGCAGGCATACCGCGACCAGCTGCTGAGTCAGAGGTTGGTGGGCCACTTAAGAACCATTTATGTTGTTCTGAGGTTGAGCCTGTAAATAGTTATACTTACTCTGATATGCTTGTTTTGTTTTTTATTTAAAAAAGAAAATGTTATACATAGATGGTTTACCATCCAATTAGTACTGAGAGTGTGAGATTGTTAAAGGTTTCTGACTGCCAAAATCTTGCTGTTACTTGTAAGATTTTAATGAATCCCTATTAATACATGTATCCATGTTTATTCTGCAATTATCTTTCGAATTCACTGTGATTATTCCACGTTTATTTTGACACCTTAGGTGTTACAACTGCCATGGTTTTTTTCTAAACTCCAAATACACAAAACTTGTAACTTCTTTAATCAATTAAAACAACCTTTCATTTAGCTTTTTAACCTTTGGACAACAGCAAATAGGCATTTCTGTGTTTCTACATGGACGTCTAAAGGCATTTGAGTACAAAATTACTTCTCCCTGCTACAGATATCTATAGGCGTCCCCCCATATTCTTTTGCCATGGACATCTAAAGGCATTCAGTAAAATGATTTGGCAGAGTGCCAACTTTTTACTTGCGTGAGCATTGAGTAAACAAAGCATCTTATCTGTTTGTAAAAGATCACCTAACTACCTCTCAAAACCCTGTTTGGATATTTTGTTTAATTAAATCATCATAATGACATATATTTATGTTTCCTTGAAAATCCATGTATCCCCTTTGATGCTGCATGCATATAGCTGTCTTGTAAGCATACAGGATTCAGTCTGATGGAGGCTCAAAAGCCGAAAACTTACTCTTATACATTTTTAAGTTAGCCAATAAATCGTATCATCCTGATTAAAAACTTGCAATCACTTAGCCTCAGCTTGTTTCACTATCCTGTAGCTGATCAGTTCTGGAAGTGTGGGTTTTGAATACTAACTACTGTAGCCCTCCACCGTGTGACTGCAAACTCTGGTCATATTGCCTGCAAGTGAGCATGTGATGTTGGAGGACATTATAACTGGCAACTGCCGGTTGCTGAGCAGTAGTCTTTATTTGAATGCAAGAGAGTGGTGAGAACCTGGATGGGCACATCTTGACTTGCATACAATCTTAGACTGTATAATGTTGTTTGACCGGCTGACATGTCATAATAATTGTGGCACACTCTTAACATCCTGATTATGGTGAAACCTGGATTCTTATTACGAATGGATCTATGATCCTGTGGTTTATACCATACTGCATATCTTGCTCCAGTATCTGAAGTCTTATTAGGACATTTGGCAGACATAATACTGAGCTGAGGGATAGTCAAGTGAAAACGTTCATGTATGTGTGTGTTACAGCAGGCTATGAAGTCTTAGGCCCGGTTCACATTGGCAATAAACACAGTCCGTTTAGCGAATGGTAAAGGACCTGATCCTAACGGATGTGAATAGATACTATGTTAATCAATAGGATCCATTCACATTGCTCCATTCAAACAGACTGCAAGTTTGGGGCGGGCGCAATATAAACGGATCAATGGACACATCACATTGACCACGCAGTAACAGAACAGAGGGTCACAGGTCAAAAACTCATACCAAATAAAAACTGATCCATTTTTATACAGATCAGTTTTTAAACCGGAAAACTGGCTGAGAGGCGCCCAAAGTAGTGTAGTGGCAGTATACATATCACAATAGATATATAGTAAGAGATTTATTACGTTAATTAAGATGTCTAGTCTTGAATAAGTAAAGGGGCCCACACCTAACGATTTTCCCGCCGTTATACAGCAGATTCGATCACTGTGATCAAATCTACTGTGAAATCGTTGCACAAACGCAAACGATTGATTTCCATCCAAAATCAATAGTTCCCGTCGATTGCCATCGATCCGTATATGCGGAAGATTTTGCTCGATCGCCAGCGGGTCGGGAGTGCGTCGATAGCGGCGTTCGAATGCCCGACAACCGACTCAATACAGCGGCAATACATTACATGCTGCGGCGGGTGCGAGTCCTCTCGGTCACCGCTGTCTCTTCTCTGCTGGGCTCCAGTGCTGCAGCTTCATTGAACTTCCTGTCCCGGCAGGAAGTTTAAACAGTAGAGCGCCCTCTACTGTTTAAACTTCCCCGGACAGAAAGAAGTGAAGCCTGCCAGTCCGGAACCCAGCCGAGAAGAGACAGCGGTGACTAGCGCCGGCCGGAGCAGGTAATGTATGGGAGGGGGGCAGCGGCAGCACCACCACGGATTGTGATCAGTTTCATGCTGAAATCGATTCTCAATCTGTTTGCAATAAGGCAGCCATACGATCCCTCTCTGATCAGATTCGATCAGAGAGGAATCTATCTGTTGGTCGAATCTGATGGCATAGTGTATGGCCACCTTAAGACTAATTAATTGCACAATATAGAGAAGGGGCCTGATTCACAAAGCGGTGCTAACAGTTAGCACCCTGGTGAAAAGCCCTTTATCACGCCTAAACTCAGTTTAGGCATGATAAGTGTAGGTGTGATAAGTTTAGGTGTGATAAGTTTAGGCAATATAAGTGTAGGTGTGATAAGTTTAGGCATGATAAGTTTAAGCACCAACTGCGTTAGCACCGCAATGCACAGCTGATCAAAAGTTTTGCGGTAGCAAAGTCTGGTGCACTTCGCATAGAGTTTAATGGCGCTGCTTTGCGTATGGGACTTTGCACGCTATCTACACTTATCTAAACTTAGCATGCCTAAACTTATCACACCTAAACTTATCACACCTAAACTTATCACGCCTAAACTGGCTTTTCACCACCGTGGTGCAATGGTTATCACGCCTAAAGTCTCTAACTGGGTTAGCACCGCTTTGTGAATCGAGCCCAATGTGTTTTGTGAGTCTAATGCTCACTTACTCAGGTCTATGCTGTGCTAAAGGTCAAAATATATGGAGCTCAGGGCATCTCTAGCTATCTACAGAGAGGCGCCCTAAGCTCCATATATTGTTTTACTTAATTAGTCTTACTTATTCAAGTGTAGACATCTTCATTGAGTTAAGAAACCTCTTACTATAAATCTTCTGTGATATTTAAACTGTCACAACACTACTTTGGGCGCCTCTCAAATAGTTTTCCAGTACATAACCCTCCTGGGGAGGGATGGCCCTTTTAGTTTTTAGAGAGAGCGACCATACAGAGAGAGATCCTCTTCAAAACCCAAATGTGGGACAGGCACTCCCCACAAGGTGGTTGCGTTTAGCAACCCTGTTTTATGAGTGCCTCATTTTTAATTCAACATCTCCATTCATAATTGTGAATGAATGAGTGAGAAAATTACTCTACCTTAAATTTACTGAATTCAGACTTATACTTCAGATTAGCGAAAGATGAATTTTAATTGGTTGCTGTAGGTTTACGCTCTTTACACTTTGTGCCATATGCAATTTGATTTTTTTCCCCAAGTTTTCTCCTCGGAAATATTTTAACGCCTAATCAATAAAATACATTTTAAGCCACCAGCAAGCAAGAAAATACTAAGAATCATTGTCAGGTTTTTTTCACCTACTTTAGTACTTTTTCAGTTGCAGAGTTCTAAAAAGTTATTTTAAAAAGAGGATAAAAATGATCTCCAAGCAGAAAACGTAGGGAAAAAGTGAATTTAACCATTTCGGCCGCCTGGACGTGAAGCTCACGTCCGGGTGGCTGCTGTGCTGCGCTTCCGCGCTTCGGTGCGCTCCCGCGCGTGAGCCCCCCCGTGCCCCCATGGTGTCCCCGGTAGCCCTAGGATCAGTGAAAGGGAACCTGGTTCCCGATCACCGATCCCTGTCCCCCGCAGAAAAACCGAAGCGCTCACACATGAGGCTTCAGTTCTTCTGCCCGGAAAAATTTTGCATCCCCCTTGTACTTCCGCTTAGCACAAGGAGGGAAAACAAAAATGAAGGTGGCCATCTTGTGGCCAAATAGTAAAACTATATCTACATATTTTTTACATTACAATTTACACATATAACAACACTAAAAATTGTTTATGTCCCACACCAAAATATTTCCCAAATAGAATTTTTAATTGGAAAAAAAATGACAATTAAAAAAAAAAGAAGACATAAATAGTTACCTAAGGGTCTGAACTTTTTAAATATGCATTTGAAGGGGGTATACTACAAACATTTTTTAAATTATAAGCTTGTAAATAGTGATGGACGCAAAACGGAAACACTGCACTTTTATTTCCAAATAAAATATTGGCGCCATACATTGTGATAGGGACAAAATTTAAATGGTATAATAATCGAGACGAACAGGCAAATAAAATACATAGGTTTTAATTATGGTAGCATAGATTATTTTAAAGCTATAATGGCCGAAACCTGAGAAATAATTAATTTTTTCAATTTTTTTCTTATTAATCCTGTTAAAATGCATTTATAAATAAATAATTCTTAGCAAAATGTACCACCCAAAGAAAGCCTAATTAGTGGCGGAAAAAAACAAGATATAGATCAATAAATTGTGATAAGTAGTGATAAAGTTATTAGCGAATGAATGGGAGGTGAAAATTGCTCTGATGCATAAGGTGAAAAATCCCTGCGGGCTGAAATGGTTAATAAGGGGCTTTGTTTGCATCAAAATACTATTTCTCTGAAGGACATTCTGCTACAGAGATCTGGTCTTTCTTACCCCATGCTGGAATTTGTAAACAACAGTTTAACCATCTCACGTCTACCTAAAAGCAGCTGGATGGCTGGGTTTCTGATGGGGCATGCAGCTATGGAAGTCTTCCATAGCTGCAGCTTCTTCCTAATGAACAGAAGACTCACATCCTGGTCTACCTCCAATCTTCTTTAAGTAGACAGGTGATAATGGTAGTGTTGTTTCCCATTGCCGGCGAGAGCCAAATCATCCACAAGGCAGCCTACAAGGGATATCTAGGGTCTAGTGGGTGTCTAGGGGCCTGGCTGCCAATTCCTCAAAGCCTCTGCCCCGCCTCAACTTTCTGAAAAGAGTTGGTGTAATGAAGGGTGAGCCAACACTGCTAATTTGCCTATTGTCCCATTACATCTCCAGCAAGTAGTGGTGGAGGGGATGGTGGGACCATCTGAATTTAGGGGAAGAGGAGTAAAAAAAGATAACTCTGTGGCTGTGCATATGTACAGTTAGGATTCAAGTGATACCCACAGAATATATGATTATCAGCTGTGTAGAACATAATGAAGCCTTTTACAAAAAGGCAGGAATATAAACATGCAGTTTGGTTTTAATAGGCTTTTATGGTTATCTGTACTGTACTGGAAGAGCCTTCTGCTGTGAGGAAATAAATAATGTGGGAGAATCCAGCCTGGTGTATTAATTTGCTAATTGCCTGAGAAAAATCAGGAAAAGGGGGCACCATAGGGCAAATGCATGGGCTGATCACAATGAGCTAACATCAGTACTTAGGTTTACTGAAAAAGACTGTTACTCTTGCTTTTTTTCCAGTCCTGCTTATTTGTTGACTTTCACCAAACTGCATGTAAAACAAGAACATAAAAAACTTAATTTCCAGCTTTTAACCCTGTTCCTCAGACAAACTGACAGAAAGAGGGAGGTCAGCAGCGCCCCAGTCAGCCAATAACCAAGTGCATCCTGGGTATAATTAGCAGTTATTGCTGTTTTCAGGTGGTACGGGAGTGCTCTGCAGGGTTTTTTGTATGTATGTGTCTAATTAACGGCCCTGCTTCCTGAGCTAACAATGAAATGCTATTTGGCTAATGAAATAGGACACAAAAACCTTGTTTAAATGAATAAACAGCATGTGTATTCACACAGTCTTTTGTATAAATGTTGCTTCCATTCCCACATCTCTGTATAAAGGAATAAAGCAGGTAAAGTCATCAGAATGAACTGGAAATCTGATTATGCGGAAGAAATGACATCATGGTTAATTAACATATTATAAACATCTGGGAAAAATGAGTAGAAAGCAGGTATGTGATTCCCATGAGTACATTTTGCTTCATGCACTTGTAAATGATCATCTAGTAAAATGTAGAAATGCTAAACACTGTTGTTTTTAGACATAGCATGTAAAACAAAGTAGTTGGATTGATTTACCGAGGAGGGAAAACAATGGAGAACATAAGTGATCCAGGAAACCTGAACTGGATTTTTATATAAAGTAAATCCGAGGTGAGAGTGATATGGTGGCATCCATATTAAATTCCTTTTAAACAACTGCAGTTTCCTGGCAGTCCTGTTGATCTACCGGCATCAGTAGTGTCTGTGTCCCAACACTAAAACAAGCATGAAGCTAATCCAGTCAGATTTGAGTCAGAGCACCTGATCTGCATGCTTGTTCAGGGTCTATGGCTAAAAATATTAGCGACCAGTGATGCTCGGATACCCCTTTTTATTATTCGAGTTTGGTCGAATTCGAATAGTAAATTATTCGAATTCAGTCGAATATTCGAGTCGAGTATTTTTTACTATTCGATTCGACCTCGGACTTCGAGCTCACTATTCGAGTCGGTATTCGAGCTCATTATTCGAGCTGACTATTCGAATTGGCCTTAAATAGCTTCCAACACTTGTTTTGAGGGTGAATGATGCAAGAAACATCTTTTTTTCCAAGTAACAACAGCAAGTGATTATGTGGGGATGTTCCTTTAAAAAAAAAAAGGTGGAAAGAGAAGAGAAGTTGTGTCCAAAATTCTGTTCAGTAGTGTATATACTTCTTCTTCTTCTTCTTCTTCTTCTATATCTTCTTCTATATCTTCTTCTTCTATCTCTTCTTCTTCTATATCTTCTTCTTCTATATCTTCTTCTTCTTCTTCTTCTTCTATATCTTCTTCTTCTTCTTCTTCTTCTTCTTCTATATTTTCTTCTTCTTCATCTTCTTCTTCTTCATCTTCATCTTCTTCATCTTCTTCTTCTTCTTCTTCATCATCATCTTCTTCATCTTCTTCATCTTCATCTTCTTCATCTTCTTCATCTTCTTTTTCATCTTCTTTTTCTTCATCTTCTTCTTCTATATCTTCTTTTTCAATATCTTCTTTTTCTATATCCTCTTCTTATTATTATTTTTCTATTTCGTCTTCTTCTTTTTCTATATCTTCTTCTTCTTCTCCTTCTTCTTCTTCTTTTTCTATATCTTCTTCTTCTTCTATATTGTCTTCTTCTTCACTTATTTCTCTTTTATATAATTTTTTTTAAAGAAATGCAGCTATTTTTGAGCGTAATAAATAGCTGATGGCGCACGCATGTTGGAAGCGCCATTGTATGTGCTCCCTGGCAGTGGAAACACACAGACAGCAGGAGGTAAATTCAGCAGCAGCAGGAGGAGGAGGATGATTGTGTGGCAGCAGGCAGTCAATAAGGCAGGCAGCGAGACATAATAGGCTGTGTGGTACCTAGCGGTGGTACCAGGCCGTAAATACACAGCATGAGGTTCCAGACAGCGGTCGTGAAGCCCACATCATGTCCAATACACAACTGGGACAACACAGTTTTCAACCCGGACACCTCTAAAAATAATATCACAAAGTATTAATAAAAAGTACATATATATATATTTTTTTTAAAGAAATGCAGCTATTTTTGAGCGTAACAAATAGCTGGTGGCGCATGGTGGAAGCGCCATTGTATGTGCTCCCTGGCAGTGGAAACACACAGACAGCAGGAGGTAAATTCAGCAGCAGGAGGAGGAGTATGAGTGTGTGGCAGCAGGCAGTCAATGAGGCAGGCAGCGTGACATAATAGCCCTGGTACCTAGCGTTGATACCAGGGCTGTAAATAAACACAACAGGAGGTCCCAGACAGCGGTCGTGCAGCCCACATCGTGTCCAATACACAACTGGGACAACACAGTTTTCAACCCGGGCACCTCAGAAAAATTAAACCTTTTTTTTTTTTTTTAAAGGAGTCGTATCTATTTAAGTTCATGTCAGATATCAGATGCTTTAGACTACTTCGTTTCCTGGCGCCAGGACATAAAATGGTTAACAGAACACACAGACACAGGAGATGTAAGCACAAATTATGCTAGCATTTTACTTCAGCTGCTTTCCTTATATCCTACTCAATACAGGGTTTTGCTCATGCGCAGTATATCATCATATGTCACCATAATTACAGAAAGTCATGTGATTTACGAGAATTAACACAGTTCAATGATCACGGGGATAACATGTTATTTATGACTTTCCAGGTGTCCCCATTTGGGGCACTTATGGGTTTTGCCCAGCAAGAAGAATTTGGCTATTCTCTGTTTCATGCAGCCAGCTCTTCCTGCACAGATGTGTGTGGGTGGCTGATTCTTCTATAGACAAATTCATATCACATTGATCAGATACATGTATGCTTGTATATGAAATTGATCTATATACTATACTATATACTAATATATATATATATATATATATACATATATACCTACATATCCTTTCAGACAGCAGGAGGTAAATTCAGCAGCAGGAGGAGGAGGATGAGTGTGTGGCAGCAGGCAGTCAATGAGGCAGGCAGCGTGATATAATAGCCCTGGTACCTAGCGGTGATACCAGGGCTGTAAATAAACACAGCAGGCAGGAGGTCCCAGGCATCGGTCGTGCAGCCCACATCGTGTCCAATACACAACTGGGACAACACAGTTTTCAACCCGGGCACCTCAGAAAAATTAAACCTTTTTTTTTTTTTTTTTTTTTTTTAATGGTTTACTTTTTTTTTTTTTACAGCAAATTACACAGATATAGCTATTGTTTGACGTAATAGCTGGCGGCAGAGTGGCAGCAGAAGGTAAAATCTGTGTACCCTTGGCAGTGGGAAACACAGACAGGCAGCAGCAGCAGCAGGCGGAATGGAGGAGTAGTGTGAGTGTGGCAGCAGGTAGGTAGGCAGCATGACATAATAGCCCTGGTACCTAGCATTAATACCAGGGCTGTAAATAAACACAACAGGAGGTCTCAGACAGCGGTCGTGCAGCCCACATCATGTCCAATACACAACTGGGACAACACAGTTTTCAACCCGGGCACCTCAGAAAAATTAAACCTTTTTTTTTTTTTTTTAATGGTTTACTTTTTTTTTTACAGCAAATTACACAGATATAGCTATTGTTTGACGTAATAGCTGGTGGCAGAGTGGCAGCAGAAGGTAAAATCTGTGTACCCTTGGCAGTGGGAAACACAGACAGGCAGCAGCAGCAGCAGGAGGAATGGAGGAGTAGTGTGAGTGTGGCAGCAGGTAGGTAGGCAGCGTGACATAATAGCCCTGGTACCTAGCGTTGATACCAGGGCTGTAAATAAACACAACAGGAGGTCCCAGACAGCGGTCGTGCAGCCCACATCGTGTCCAATACACAACTGGGACAACACAGTTTTCAACCCGGGCACCTCAGAAAAATTAAACTTTTATTTTTTTTTTTTACAGCAAATTACACAGATATAGCTATTGTTTGACGTAATAGCTGGTGGCAGAGTGGCAGCAGAAGGTAAATCTGTGTACCCTGGCAGTGGGAAACACAGACAGACAGACCGCAGAAGGGCAGTACACAGCAGCCCACTGTAGATGTAAAATGTGTGGCTGCAGGCGACGTAATAGTCAAAGTGAACCAGGCTGGCTTAGTGAGCAGGAGCCAGGAGGTGGTAAAGGGTGGTAAGCCACATTAACGATGGTTCTTCCGGCAGCCAGTTCATGTCCCCCTCTCGCCGACAACAGGGGCCAGGAACTCGCCTTCCACCCACGCCTGGTTCATCTTGAGAAACGTCAGTCTGTCCACAGACTTGTGAGACAGACGTGAGCGTTTCTCGGTGACCACGCCACCAGCTGCACTGAAGCAGCGCTCGGACAGCACGCTGGAAGGCGGGCAGGACAGCACTTCCAGGGCGTACTGCGCCAGCTCGCTCCAGATCTCCAGGCGCTTGACCCAATACTCCATGGGATCAACAGGGGCATCGCTGTCAAGCCCGCTGTAGGACCCCATGTAGTCAGCCACCATGCGGGTCAGGCGCTGGCTGTGACCGGAGGAGGATGCTGCTGCATGCACCTCCTCTCTAGTCACTGCTGCCGGAGCCTCTACAGTCCTGTAGAGCTCGTTGCTGAGAGACAGCAGGTCTGTGGGGCGCTTGCTGCTGGATGCAGGCACCTGCTGCTGCCTCTGTGCTGGCTGGACAGTGGGGGTGGAAGGCTGGGGGAAGGCTTCCTCCAAGCGCTCAACAAGGGCCTGCTGCAAGCTCCTTATTTGTTGCGCTGGGTCTCCTCCTGCAGGCGGCAGGAACTGGCTCAACTTCCCCTTGAGGCGTGGGTCCAACATCATGCTGATCCAGATGTCCTCCCTCTGCTTCATCTGGATCACCCTGGGGTCCTTGCGCAGGCACGTCAGCATGTGCGCTGCCATTGGGAAGAGGCGGGCCACGTGTGCTGGCACATCGACGGCAGTGCTGTCCTCATCCTCCTCCTCTGCCGCATCATCCTCTCTCCACCCCCGCACCAACTCAGCTGCGCTGTGCTGATCCCCCTCATCAGCAGCAAGGTCAGGGACCTCCACCAAGTCCTCCTCCTCCCCCTCAGAGGTGGACTGTGCAGCTGCTTGCCGCTCCTGCTGGTCCAAGGCTGCCGCTCCCTGTTCCAGCAAAGCATCGAGGGCCCTGTTCAGCAGACAAACCAGGGGCACCCACTCGCAGACCATAGCATGGTCCCTGCTCACCATGTTAGTGGCCTGCAGAAAGGGAGCCAGCACTAAGCACACCTGCTGCATGTGCCTCCAGTCATCATCAGGGACGATGGACGGGATGTTGCTGGTCTTGTCCCTTCTCTGAGCGGCGGAAACAGTGGCCAGGGCAAGGTACTGGTTGACAGCGTGCTTCTGTTCAACCAGATGCTCCAACATCGCCAGGGTGGAGTTCCAGCGAGTTGGAACGTCAAGGATCAGCCGATGGCGTGGCAGCTCTAGCTCCTTTTGCACAACTTCCAGGCTCGCACAGGCTGCAGCCGAGCGCCGGAAGTGACGCACAACGTTTCTTTGCCGTTTCCAGCAGTTCGCCCATCCCCTGGTAGGTGTGCAAGAACTTCTGCACCACCAGGTTCAGCACGTGGGCAAGACAGGGGATGTGGGTCAGGTTTCCCCTGTCTATTGCGGCAACCAGATTGGCCCCATTGTCGGCCACCACCTCTCCGACTCTGAGGCCTCTGGGGGTCAGCCAAATCCTCTCCTGCTCCTGGAGTTTGGCCAACACATGGGTTGCCGTCAGTTTGGTCTTCCCAAGGCTGACCAACTGCAGCAGCGCTTGGCAGTGGCAGGCCTTCACGCTGCTGCTGAGGCGGGGGGTTTGGCCAGGTGTGCCGGAGAATGGCAGAGGATAGGAGTAACCTGCTGCAGTTCCCCTGACCCTGCGGGGTGGCACCACCCACTGTGTTGCTGCTGCTGCTGTGCCCGCTGCTGCTCTCCCATCCTCACCCCCTTCCACCAAGCTGACCCAGTGGACAGTGAAGGACAGGTAGCGGCCTGTCCCGAAGCGGCTGCTCCAGGAGTCCATGGTGACGTGGACCCTTTCACCAACTGCGTGCTCCAGCCCTCGCTCCACATTGGCCATCACAAAGCGGGCGAAAAAGTGTCTGCTGGGGAGCTGCCAGTCTGGGGCTGCACAAGCAAGCAGCGCACGCATGTCGCTCCCCTCCTGCACGAGCGTGTATGGCAGGAGTTGGGAGCACATGGCCTGTGCCAGCAAGCCGTTCAGCTGACGCACGCGACGGCTGCTGGGAGGCAGAGCCCTAACCACCCCCTGGAAGGACTCGCTCAAAAGGCTCTGGCGTGGCCTTTTGCTGGCACGGGAATCAGCGGACACAGCAGAGGAGGCCACTGAGGACTGGCTGCCAGAACAGGCCTCAGTGTCGGCGGCAGGAGTTGCAGAGGGGGAGGAGCAGTGCGTTTCCGCACTCCTGCTGGTTCTGCTGGAGGAGCAGGAGGGCGGGTGGCTGCTGTTGCTGCTGCTGAAGGCTGTGCAGTGATGGGTGTGGTGCCACTGCCAGCACCAGATGCCTTCAGCCTCTGGAACTCCTCATGCTGGTGGAAATGTTTCGCAGCAAGGTGGTTGATGAGCGAGCTGGTGCTGAACTTTAAGGGGTCTGCACCTCTGCTCAACTTCCGCTGACAGTGGTTGCAAGTGGCGTACTTGCTGTACACTGTGGGCATGGTGAAAAAAAATCGCCAGATTGGTGACAAAAACAACCCCCTACGGCCTGGAGCCACTGATGCCTGTCTCCCTGTGGTGGTTGGGGCAGGGGCTTGGGTGCGGCTGGTGGTGGTACTGGCAGATGCTGCTGCTGCTGCTGCTGAGCCTGAGACACCAGCAGGCTGTGGGACCTGCGTACTGCTGCCAATGCTTGCAATGATGCGCCTCCTTGCAAGGCCCACAAGCGCATCCTCCTCCTCCTCCTCAGAGCTGCTGATGACGACATCCCCTGGAGCTGGTGGCACCCAGTTTTTGTCTGTCACCGTGTCATCATCATCATCCCCCTCCTGAAACATGTCCTGCTGGGATGATGACCCCCCAAACTCCTCTCCTGATGCATGGATGGGCTGCTTGACAGTCTTGCTGTCCAATCCCTCCTCCCCCAAAGTGCCCATCAGCATCTCCTCCTCAAGATCGCCAACAACAGCAGACAATTGACTCATGATGCCTGGGGTCAAAAGACTGCTGAATGACAGGTCGGCGACTGATGGTGAACTGGCCTCCTCCCCAGGCCCTGCTGGGCGGCTGCTGCGAACAGGGGTGGTGGTGGTGGTGGTGAGGGTGGAGGCCTCGGATGCAGAGCTGATGGCGGGCTGCTCATCCTCCGTCATCAGTTGCACCACAGTGACTGCATCCTTTTCCTCAATGGGACGTTTCCAACCCGGCTGGAGGAAAATAGGAGCAGGTACTACACGCTGCTGCTGCTGCTGTGTCTCTGCAGTGTGAGTTGCAGATGCTCCTGCTGGGCGGCGCCCAAGGCATCCACGGCCAGTGGCTAGAGGCGGAATGTTAGCCACTAACACAGCTGCTGCGGAACTGTGCATGGTGGCGCGGCCGCGGCTTGCCACAATGATGCTCCCTCTCCTCCTGATTCCCTTGCTGCCCTTCCCCTTGCCCAAACCGCGCTGGCTGCCACTTCCAGACATCTTTGATGTTTTGGGCGTAAACAAAAAAGTTTTTTAAAAGGGCGGGTGAAAAAGTGGGGTACTTTAATGGAGTGGGTTGGTAGCGTAAGTACATACCAAATCTAGGGGGAACTATATTACCCTTCATGCGCCCTGTGTCAAAAACCTGTGCAGTTCTTGCATTTCACAAGATTGCTAACTCAGTAAAGTAACCAGCCTTTAAAACGTTGCTAACATAAATCAGGCATAGTGGGGTCTGAACTAGTGATGCTCAAATACCCCTTTTTAAAATTCGAGTTTGGTCGAATTCGAATAGTAAATTATTCGAGGTCAGTCGAATATTCGAGTCGAATAATTTTTACTATTCGATTCGACCTCGGACTTCGAGCTCACTATTCGAGTCGGTATTCGAGCTCATTATTCGAGCTGACTATTCGAATTGGCCTTAAATAGCTTCCAACACTTGTTTTGAGGGTGAATGATGCAAGAAACATCTTTTTTTCCAAGTAACAACAGCAAGTGATTATGTGGGGATGTTCCTTTAAAAAAAAAAAAAGGTGAAAAGAGAAGTTGTGTCCAGAACTTTGTTCAGTACTGTATATACTTCTTCTTCTTCTTCTTCTTCTTCTTTATCTTCTATCTTCTTCTTCTTCTTCTATATCTTCTTCTTCTTCTATATCTTCTTCTTTTATATTGTCTTCTTCTTCTTCATCTTCTTCATCATCATCTTCTTCATCTTCTTCTTCATCTTCTTCTTCTTCATCTTCTTCTTCATCTTCTTCTTCATCTTCTTCATCTTCTTCTTCTTCATCTTCTTCTTCATCTTCTTCATCTTCTTCTATATCGTCTTCTTCTTCACTTATTTCTCTTTTCAATTTTTTTTTTAAAGAAATTGAGCTATTTTTGAGCGTAACAAATAGCTGGTGGCGCACGCATGTTGGAAGCGCCATTGTATGTGCTCCCTGGCAGTGGGAACACACAGACAGCAGGAGGTAAATTCAGCAGCAGGAGGAGGAGGATGAGTGTGTGGCAGCAGGCAGTCAATGAGGCAGGCAGCGTGATATAATAGCCCTGGTACCTAGCGGTGATACCAGGGCTGTAAATAAACACAGCAGGCAGGAGGTCCCAGACAGCGGTCGTGCAGCCCACATCGTGTCCAATACACAACTGGGACAACACAGTTTTCAACCCGGGCACCTCAGAAAAATTAAACCTTTTTTTTTAATGGTTTTTTGGTTTTGTTTGTACAACCAATTACACAGATATATAGCTATTGTTTGACGTCATAGCTGGTGGCAGAGTGGCAGCAGAATGTAATTCTGTGTACCCTGGCAGTGGGAAACACAGACCGACAGCAGCAGTAGCAGGAGGAATGGAGGAGTAATGTGAGCAGCTATTGTTTGACGTAATAGCTGGTGGCAGTAGAAGGTAATTCTGTGTACCCTGGCAGTGGGAAACACAGACAGACAGCAGCAGCAGCAGCAGGAGGAATGGAGGAGTAGTGTGAGTGTGGCAGCAGGCAGGCAGCGTGACATAATAGCCCTGGTACCTAGCGGTGATACCAGGGCTGTAAATAAACACAACAGGAGGTCCCAGACAGCGGTCGTGCAGCCCACATCGTGTCCAATACACAACTGGGACAACACAGTTTTCAACCCGGGCACCTCAGAAAAATTAAACCTTTTTTTTTTTTTTTTTTTAATGTTTTTTTGGTTTTGTTTGTACAACCAATTACACAGATATATAGCTATTGTTTGACATAATAGCTGGTGGCAGAGTGGCAGCAGAATGTAATTCTGTGTACCCTGGCAGTGGGAAACACAGACCGACAGCAGCAGCAGCAGGAGGAATGGAGGAGTAATGTGAGCAGCTATTGTTTGACGTAATAGCTGGTGGCAGTGTGGCAGCAGAAGGTAATTCTGTGTACCCTGGCAGTGGGAAACACAGACAGACAGCAGCAGCAGGAGGAATGGAGGAGTAGTGTGAGTGTGGCAGCAGGCAGGCAGCGTGACATAATAGCCCTGGTACCTAGCGGTGATAAAAGGGCTGTAAATAAACACAACAGGAGGTCCCAGACAGCGGTCGTGCAGCCCACATCGTGTCCAATACACAACTGGGACAACACAGTTTTCAACCCGGGCACCTCAGAAAAATTAAACCTTTTTTTTTTTTTTTTTAATGGTTTTTTGGTTTTGTTTGTACAACCAATTACACAGATATATAGCTATTGTTTGACGTAATAGCTGGTGGCAGAGTGGCAGCAGAATGTAATTCTGTGTACCCTGGCAGTGAGAAACACAGACAGACAGCAGAAGGGCAGTACACAGCAGCCCACTGTAGGTGTAAAATGTGTGGCTGCAGGCGACGTAATAGTCAAACTGAACCAGGCTGGCTTAGTGAGCAGGAGCCAGGAGGTGGTAAAGGGTGGTAAGCCACATTAACGATGGTTCTTAGCCAGTTCATGTCCCCCTTTCGCCGACAACAGGGGCCAGGAACTCGCCTTCCACCCACGCCTGGTTCATCTTGAGAAACGTCAGTCTGTCCACAGACTTGTGAGACAGACGTGAGCGTTTCTCGGTGACCACGCCACCAGCTGCACTGAAGCAGCGCTCGGACAGCACGCTGGAAGGCGGGCAGGACAGCACTTCCAGGGCGTACTGCGCCAGCTCGCTCCAGATCTCCAGGCGCTTGACCCAATACTCCATGGGATCAACAGGGGCATTGCTGTCAAGCCCGCTGTAGGACCCCATGTAGTCAGCCACCATGCGGGTCAGGCGCTGGCTGTGACCGGAGGAGGATGCTGCTGCATCATGCACCTCCTCTCTATTCACTGCTGCCGGAGCCTCTACAGTCCTGTAGAGCTCGTGGCTGAGAGACAGCAGGTCTGTGGGGCGCTTGCTGCTGGATGCTGGCACCTGCTGCTGCCTCTGTGCTGGCTGCTGGACAGTGGGGGTGGAAGGCTGGGGGAAGGCTTCCTCCAAGCGCTCAACAAGGACCTGCTGCAAGCTCCTTATTTGTTGCGCTGGGTCTCCTCCTGCAGGCGGCAGGAACTGGCTCAACTTCCCCTTGAGGCGTGGGTCCAACTTCATGCTGATCCAGATGTCCTCCCTCTGCTTCATCTGGATCACCCTGGGGTCCTTGCGCAGGCACGCCAGCATGTGCGCTGCCATTGGGAAGAGGCGGGCCACGTGTGCTGGCACATCGATGGCAGTGCTGTCCTCCTCATCCTCCTCCTCTGCCACCTCATTCTCTCTCCACCCCCGCACCAACTCAGCTGCGCTGTGCTGATCCCCCTCATCAGCAGCAAGGTCAGGGACCTCCACCAAGTCCTCCTCCTCCTCCCCCTCAGAGGTGGACAGTGCAGCTGCTTGCCGCTCCTGCTGGTCCAAGGCTGCCGCTCCCTGTTCCAGCAAAGCATCGAGGGCCCTGTTCAGCAGACAAACCAGGGGCACCCACTCGCAGACCATAGCATGGTCCCTGCTCACCATGTAAGTGGCCTGCAGAAAGGGAGCCAGCACTAAGCACACCTGCTGCATGTGCCTCCAGTCATCATCGGGGACGATGGACGGGATGTTGCTGGTCTTGTCCCTTCTCTGAGCGGCGGAAACAGTGGCCAGGGCAAGGTACTGGTTGACAGCGTGCTTCTGTTCAACCAGACGCTCCAACATCGCCAGGGTGGAGTTCCAGCGAGTCGGAACGTCAAGGATCAGCCGATGGCGTGGCAGCTCCAGCTCCTTTTGCACGTCTTCCAGGCTCGCACAGGCTGCAGCCGAGCGCCGGAAGTGACGCACAACGTTCCTTGCCGTTTCCAGCAGTTCGCCCATCCCCTGGTAGGTGCGCAAGAACTTTTGCACCACCAGGTTCAGCACGTGGGCAAGACAGGGGATGTGGGTCAGGTTTCCCCTGTCTATTGCGGCAACCAGATTGGCCCCATTGTCGGCCACCACCTCTCCGACTCTGAGGCCTCTGGGGGTCAGCCAAATCCTCTCCTGCTCCTGGAGTTTGGCCAACACATGGGTTGCCGTCAGCTTGGTCTTCCCAAGGCTGACCAAGTGCAGCAGCGCTTGGCAGTGGCGGGCCTTCACGCTGCTGATGAGGCGGGGGGTTTGGCCAGGTGTGCCGGAGGATGGCAGAGGATCGGAGGAACCTGCTGCAGTTCCCCTGACCCTGCGGGGGGGCACCACCCACTGTGTTGCTGCTGCTGTGCCCGCTGCTGCTCTCCCATCCTCACCCCCTTCCACCAAGCTGACTCAGTGGACAGTGAAAGACAGGTAGCGGCCTGTCCCGAAGCGGCTGCTCCAGGAGTCCATGGTGACGTGGACCCTTTCACCAACCGCGTGCTCCAGCCCTCGCTCCACATTGGCCATCAAAAAGCGGTGCAGTGCAGGAATGGCCTTGCGGGCGAAGAAGTGTCTGCTGGGGAGCTGCCAGTCTGGGGCTGCACAAGCAAGCAGCGCACGCATGTCGCTCCCCTCCTGCACAAGCGTGTACGGCAGGAGTTGGGAGCACATGGCCCGTGCCAGCAAGCCGTTCAGCTGCCGCACGCGACGGCTGCTGGGAGGCAGAGCCCTAACCACCCCCTGGAAGGACTCGCTCAAAAGGCTCTGGCGTGGCCTTTTGCTGGCACGGGAATCAGCAGACACAGCAGAGGAGGCCACTGAGGACTGGCTGCCAGAACAGGCCTCAGTGTCGGCGGCAGGAGTTGCAGAGGGGGGAGGAGCAGTGCGTTTCCGCACTCCTGCTGGTGCTGCTGGAGGAGCAGGAGGGCGGGTGGCTGCTGTTGCTGCTGCTGCTGCTGCTGAAGGCTGTGCAGTGATGGGTGTGGTGCCACTGCCAGCACCAGATGCCTTCAGCCTCTGGAACTCCTCGTGCTGGTGGAAATGTTTCGCAGCAAGGTGGTTGATGAGCGAGCTGGTGCTGAACTTTAAGGGGTCTGCACCTCTGCTCGACTTCCGCTGACAGTGGTTGCAAGTGGCGTACTTGCTGTACACTGTGGGCATGGTGAAAAAACGCCAGATTGGTGACAAAAACGACCCCCTACGGCATGGAACCGCTGCTGCCTGTCTCCCTGTGGTGGTTGGGGGGGGGGCTTGGGTGCGGCTGGTGGTGGTACTGGCAGATGCTGCTGCTGCTGCTGCTGAGCCTGAGACACCAGCAGGCTGTGGGACCTGCCTACTGCTGCCAATGCTTGCAATGATGCGCCTCCTTGCAAGGCCCACAAGCGCATCCTCCTCCTCCTCCTCAGAGCTGCTGAGGACGACATCCCCTGGAGGTGGTGGCACCCAGTCTCTGTCTGTCACCGTGTCATCATCAGCCTCCCCCTCCTGAAACATGTCCTGCTGGGATGATGACCCCCCAAACTCCTCTCCTGATGCATGGATGGGCTGCTTGACTGTCGCCACAGTCTTGCTGTCCAATCCCTCATCCCCCAAAGTGCCCATCAGCATCTCCTCCTCCAAATCGCCAACAACAGCAGACAATTGACGCATCATGCCTGGGGTCAAAAGAGTGCTGAGTGACAGGTCGGCGACTGACGGTGAACTGGCCTCCTCCCCAGGCCCTGCTGGGCGGCTGCTGCGAACAGGGGTGGTGGTGGTGGTGGTGAGGGTGGAGGCCTCGGATGCAGAGCTGATGGCGGGCTGCTCATCCTCCGTCATCAGTTGCACCACAGTGTCTGCATCCTTTTCCTCAATGGGACGTTTCCGACCCGGCTGGAGGAAAATCGGAGCAGGTGCTACACGCTGCTGCTGCTGCTGTGTCTCTGCAGCGTGAGTTGCAGATGCTCCTGCTGGGCGGCGCCCAAGGCGTCCACGGCCAGTGGCTATGGGAGGAATGTTAGCCACTGACGCTGCTGCTGCTGCGGAACTGTGCATGGTTCTGTGCGGAACTGTGCGGAACTGTGCGGAACTTTGCAGCATTGCGGCTTGCCACAATGCTGCTCCCTCTCCTCCTGATTCCCTTGCTGCCCTTCCCCTTGCCCAAACCGCGCTGGCTGCCACTTCCAGACATCTTCGATGTTTTGGGCGTAAACACAAAAGTTTTTGAAAAGGGCGGGTGAAAAGTGGGGTACTTTAATGGAGTGGGTTGGTGGGTGAGGTGACTGAGTGAGTGTCCCGCCTCCCTAGTACAGTAAGTAAGTAGTAACAGTCAGGAAGTACAACTAGCAGTTACAATAATCAGTAGTAATCACAAGGAAATAGAGTGTGTGTACACTACAGACAGTGAGTGCACGCACGCGCAAACACGCGCAGGAGCTGGCCTATGAACAGAGAGTGAGTGAGTGTCCCTAGTACAGTAAGTAAGTAGTAACAGTCAGGAAGTACAACTAGAAGTTACAATAATCAGTAGTAATCACAAGGAAATAGAGTGTGTGTACACTACAGACAGTAAGTGCACGCACGCGCACACACGTGCAGGAGCTAGCCTATGAACAGTGACTGAGTGAGTGTCCCTACTACAGTAAGTAAGTAGTAACTGTCAGGAAGTAGAATTTACAATAATCAATCAGTAATCAGAAGGAAATAGAGTGTGTGTACAGTACACAGACAGTGAGTGCACACACACACGCAGGAGCTAGTAGCCTATGAACAGTGACAGTGAGTGTCCTAGTACAGTTACAGTATATAACTATTCAGAAGGAAATAGAGTGTGTGTACAGTACACAGACAGTGAGTGCACGCACACGCAGGAGCTAGCCTATGAACAGTGACAGTCAGTGAGTGTCCTAGTACAGTTACAGTATATAACTATTCAGAAGGAAATAGAGTGTGTGTACAGTACACAGACAGTGAGTGAGTGCACGCACACGCAGGAGCTAGCCTATGAACAGTGACAGTCAGTGAGTGTCCTAGTACAGTTACAGTATATAACTATTCAGAAGGAAATAGAGTGTGTGTACAGTACACAGACAGTGAGTGCACGCACACGCAGGAGCTAGTAGCCTATGAACAGTGACAGTCAGTGAGTGTCCTAGTACAGTTACAGTATATAACTATTCAGAAGGAAATAGAGTGTGTGTACACAGACAGTGAGTGCAAGCACACGCAGGAGCTAGTAGCCTATGAACAGTGACAGTGAGTGTCCTAGTACAGTTACAGTATATAACTATTCAGAAGGAAATAGAGTGTGTGTACAGTACACAGACAGTGAGTGCACGCACACGCAGGAGCTAGTAGCCTATGAACAGTGACAGTCAGTGAGTGTCCTAGTACAGTTACAGTATATAACTATTCAGAAGGAAATAGAGTGTGTGTACAGTACACAGACAGTGAGTGCACGCACACGCAGTAGCTAGTAGCCTATGAACAGTGACAGTCAGTGAGTGTCCTAGTACAGTTACAGTATATAACTATTCAGAAGGAAATAGAGTGTGTGTACACAGACAGTGAGTGCAAGCACACGCAGGAGCTAGTAGCCTATGAACAGTGACAGTGAGTGTCCTAGTACAGTTACAGTATATAACTACAATACAAAATACAATCACTAAGTAGTAAAGGACAGCAGAAATACTGTCTAATACTATCTAATACTGTCTAATACTGTCTAATACTAATGAGAAATAAACTAACAGAGGACAGGAGGACAGCTGCCCACACAGGCAGGCCCTGAGGCCTAAAGCTGTAAGCCTGCAGCAGCTGGCCTGTCTCTATGTAACACAAAAGCTACTAACTAAAATACAACGTCTATCTAACTAACAACAATATAGGTGTGTATAGGAGGTGTATGTGAGCAAAAACGCTAGGTAAATGACCACAATAGAGCTCTTGCTAAGCCAAAGCACAAAGGAGCAACTCTCTCTCTATGCAAGTCTCAGGCAAGGACGGAGAAACGGAACATGGCGGCCGCTATTTATAGGGTAGGGGCTGGCCAGGGTCCCCCTCTGTGATTGGCTGCCGTCAGAGGGCCTGGGAGCCCTCTGATTGGCTCTAAGGACATCAATCTGGGCTATGACGCTATTCGAGCTCGGTATTCGAGCTCGAATAGCGCCGTCTGCTCGAATAGCTCGAATAGTGAATGGGCTATTCGCGTTTACTCGAATAGCCCATTCGAATAGCTGTAGCTATTTGGAGCTCGAATACCAAGCTCTAATAGCTGAAAAAGAGCTCGAATATTCGAGCTACTCGAATATTCGAGCTCTGCTGAGCACCACTGCTAATCACTAAGTGATTAGATCGCTAAGTGATTACTAGTACAGTACTAATACAAAATACAATAATTCAGTAATCAGTATAAGTGTGAACAGTGAACAGTGAGTGTGTCCCCTAGTACACTAACTAGAAAATACAATAATCAGTAGTAATCAGATTAAGTAGATGGCAATAGAGTGTGTGTGTGTACTGAGTGCACGCACACACACACGCAGGAGCTAGCCTATGAACAGTGACTGAGTGTCCCTAGTAGTAAGTAGTAAGTAAGTGTACAACTAGAAATTACAATAATCAGTAGTAATCAGAAGGAAATAGAGTGTGTGTACTGACAGTGCACGCACACACACACGCAGGAGCTAGCCTATGAACAGTGACTGAGTGTCCCTAGTAGTAAGTAGTAAGTAAGTGTACAACTAGAAATTACAATAATCAGAATCAGAATCAATTTATTTCGCCAAGTGCAGCGGTTGCCGCACCCGGAATTATTTGTGGTACACATTGGCATAGAGCATAGTACGACAACAACAACAACAACAACAACAGAACATAACTAGCAAGTAGCAATACAGAAATGCATTGAGGAACAGATGCAGGCATTGAAAAACGTAGTAGTACGAGTCCATGTGCAAAATGAACATACATAGAACGTAGCAGCTGGTCCTGCAATTTGGTTAATAAGTCCTAGGTGCAAGTACAATGAAATGAAGAATCGCCCCAGGTTGAGTACCTACAGGCTATTTAGGTCTGGGTGTCAGACCTGCTATTTGGCTTTGCTGTGTGCATGGCTCGAGTTCAGAAGGCACACTGCTTGGGGGAAAAAGGAGTTTCTATGTCTGGAGGTTTTGGTGGAAATAGCTCTATAGCGGTGGTCGGAGCGCATGCGGTTGAAAAAGCGACCGCCGGGGTGGAGGGGGTCTTGCGTGATCCTATTTGCCCTTGTTCTCAGCCTGGAAGCATGGAGGAGGTCCAGTGGTGGCAAGGGTGTACCGATAATTCTTTCTGCGGCCTTGATAACTCTATGTAGTCTGTACTTGTCACTTGTGGTGGCGCCGCCATACCACACGATGATGGAGGAGCACAGGATAGACTCGATGGTGGCAGTGTAGAAGCTTGACATCAGCTCCTGCGGCATGCCAAACTTCCTTAGCTGTCTTAGGAAGAACAGCCGTTGTTGAGCCTTCTTTTGGCATTTAGTGGTGTTTTCTCTCCATCTCAAGTCATTTGTGATGGTGGTGCCCAAGAACCGAACACTTGATACTCTGGTGACCTCTGTGCCTGCGATGAAGGTCGGGTTAAGTGGGGGAGGGCGCTTCCTGAAATCCACAACCAGCTCGACAGTCTTTGCAGCATTAAGGACGAGCATGTTATCCTTGCACCAGTTGCAGATGCGCTCGATCTCACTGTGGTAGGAGCGTTCATCCCCTCCCCTGATGAGTCCTAGTACGGTAGTGTCATCCGCAAATTTGATGACCTTTACACAGTCGGCAGTTGAGGTGCATCCGTTCGTATATAGGGAAAAAAGGATCGGGGACAGTACGCAGCCTTGGGGGGCACCAGTGTTTGTGGTCCTCACTCGGGAGAGGCAGCTGCCGAGTTTGACCTGTTGCGTCCTGTTTGTGAGAAAGTCTTTGATCCAATCGCAGAGAGTTCGATCAAGTCCGAGTTGCGCTAAGTTGTTGTGCAGGATGACCGGACTGATTGTATTAAAGGCAGAGCTGAAGTCTAAGAAGAGGATCCTAGCGTAGGTGTTGGGTCTGTCCAGATGTTCCATGATGAATTCCAGGCTGATGTTGATGGCATCCTCTGTGGACCTGTTTGCTCTATATGCAAATTGAAGTGGATCTAGGAGAGCATCGGTGGAGGCTTTCAGATGTCTGAGGACCAGTTTTTCAAAGATCTTCATGACAGTAGGGGTCAGGGCAACGGGTCTGTAGTTGTTGAGGTCCGTGTCCCCTGTTTTTTTTGGTACAGGGATGATGGTGGACCTTTTGAGGCAGGAGGGTACTCTACCCCTTGCCAAGGAGGTCTGAAAAATGGCAGTCAGTACAGGGGCTAGCTGGCTAGCGCATGTTCTCAGGCACATGGATGACACGCCGTCTGGACCAGAGGCTTTCCTTGGATTCAGTTTCCGGAGGTGCCCGAGAACGTCGGTCGCTTGGACTTCTAACGGTACTGGGAGGGCCCTGTCTTCGCTAGGGGAAGTGGTTGAGGGGGGTGCCCTGGGGGTGGCTCCGTGGTCGCCAATGGTGGAGGGTTGGTTTTCAAACCTACAGTAGAATTCGTTTAGTTTTTCAGCTAGTGCAAGGCTCGGGGGAGCGTGTTGAGGAGGAGGTTTGAAGTTCGTGGCTGCCCTGAGGCCTTGCCAGACCTCCCGTGCATTGTTGGATCGAAGGCTGAGGCCTAACTTACTGGAGTAGTCCTTCTTTGCCGCACCAAGTTCGCGCTTAAGGGTGTACCTGGCTGCCTTGAACTCCTCCGGTGTGCCGGACTTGTGCGCTACTTCCTTGATTTTCCGGAGCCGGCGTAGCTTGCCATTTAACCAAGGCTTGTTGTTAGGGTAGACCCTAAATGTCTTTGTGGGAATGCACAACTTCTCGCAGAAGCTGATGTAGGAGATGACGTTCTCCGTCCATTCTTCCAGGCAGGGTGCTTGAAGGACCTCCCAGTCGGTGCAATCAAAGCAGGCCTGTAGCTGCAGCTTAGCATCCTCTGTCCACTTTCTTACGGTCTTGAAGACTGGCTTGGAAGACTCAAGGTGTCTCCTGTAGGTGGGTATGAGGTGGATTAGACAGTGGTCAGAGTTGCCTAGGGGTGCCCGACGAGTGGGCTTGTATGCGTCTTTGAGGACCGTGTAGCAATGGTCCAGGGTGTTTTGATCCCTGGTGGGGCAAGTGATGTGCTGTTTGTAGCGAGGCATCTCCGTGCGGAGGTTCGCGCTGTTGAAGTCCCCACAGATGATGAAGAGGGAGTCTGGGAGGGATGTCTCCCACCGTGAGATGATGTCGCTGAGCATGCCCAGCGCGATCTTGGTGTTTGCGCTAGGGGGGATGTAAACACCCACAAGAATGTAGGAGGAGAACTCTCTTGGAGAGTACTGCGGTCTGCAGTTGATGGCTAGGAGCTCAATGTCTGGGGAACAGCGGTTGTCTATGATGGATGTGTTTGTGCACCAAAAGGCCTTAATGTAGAAGCAGATGCCGCCTCCCCTGTGTTTACCGGAGAGTGCGCTGTCTCGATCTGCTCTGAAGAAGTTGAAACCTGGTAGTTGGAGGGAGTTGTCTGGGATGGTGTCATTCAGCCACGTTTCAGTAAAACAAAGGACTGGGGTATTTGCGCCCATAGATCGGTTGCTGCCAAGTAGTACGAGCAGCTCGTCAAGCTTGTTCGGGAGGGAGCAGACATTAGAAAGGAGAATGGCTGGGATGGGTGACCGCAGGCCTTTCTTTTTGAGCCTCACTTGTACTCCTGCCCTCTTTCCCCTGGGGCGGAGGTACCTGCTGGCCCGCCTGTCCTTCCTGGTGAGTAACTTGATGTGATCCCAGGTTATGTTCCACAGGGGTGCATGGGTCGCTGGGCTGCAGGCCTCCCATTGCAGAAGTTCCTCTCTGCTGTACGTGGTGATGCATGTGGCACTTGGGGGGTGCAGCTGATTCAGAGCCATGGAGCCACGGTGGCGGGAGAGGGGTGAGGGTGCAGTTTGCGGTGGGCCCCCTTTGGGGCAGTGGGTAGCCCCAGCACCTTCTTCCCTGAAAGCAGGAAGTAGTTGCACTGCAGATTTATTTCAGGACACACTGCAGATTTAATTCCCGGATTTTTGCGGCTGTACAAAGGTCTTTTCCTTTAAGGATTATTAAATTGCTTATTTTCCAGGGCTGCGGCCGGCTGGATCAGTAAGGGGTACCCAGTGAGTGGAAGGGCAGCAGCAGGGCCCGATAGGTGGAATGACTTGCAGCAGGACCCAGTAGGTGGAAGGGCAATAAGGGGTACCCCGTGGGTGGGGGGGCAGCAGCAGGACCGGGGGCACAGAGTGCAGATTGTGGAGTGAGGGTGGCCTCCCTCACAGGAAAGGGGGGACACAGGGAACGGAGCCCTGAAGCAGAGCCAGATGATTAGGGTAGCAGCAGGGATCAGGGGTGCTTACCAGAGCAGCTTGGATGCAGAGAGGAGTCCGAGGCAAGAGCCAGCCCAGAGCGGTGGAGAGGCTGGCTGGGTCTACACCGCAGGGCTGGAGGAGACAGGGTTGGCAGCCCCGAGCGTGGAGAGGCTGGGTCAGCATCCAGCATAACGGGTGCAGGCAGCTTTGTCTTGGAGGCAAGTCCGGCTGGATGCGGGAGCGTTGGAGTTGGCGGAGAAGAGGTGGCCACGTGGGTGGCCTAGTAGCGGCAGAGAGGCGGCGGGACAGATTGTGTCAGGAGCTGCAGGGATGGCCGTGCAGTGTTACTCCGGAGGCTGTCCGCATTCGCTGGGTCCGGTGGAGCAGGACATCTGAGGGTCCGGTGGAGAGGGACACCAGAGGTGGAGAGCCAGGGGCCGCGTGAGTGGCCAAAGTCCGGGGGAGCGGGGCCGAGAGCCAGGGGCCACGTGGGTGGCCAAGTGCAGAGGAGCGGCGGCGGAGACCGATGTTGACTGGAGCCGCGGGGATGGCCAGGCAGGGATCCGGAGCGGAAGTGTCAGAGCGGGCCGTGGCTGCGGGGACCCTCTGCGAGTCCTGGAAGCCCGTGGTCTGGAGGCACGTGGGCGGCCGCCCGTTAAGATCCCAGTGAGTGAAGGGAGGCTTGGGACGCTGCGTCCGGAGCGTCCGCTGCAGGCTGCCTAAGACTGGCTGCTAGCACTGCGCTAAAGAACTAAGACTAAAAACTAAGACTAAAACAGATTAAAACGCTAAAAACTACAGAAACTACAAAACTGGAGGAGCCGATGTGACCGGGGCTGCCCAGTAGGCGCCATCTTGATCAGTAGTAATCAGAAGGAAATAGAGTGTGTGTACTGACAGTGCACGCACACACACACGCAGGAGCTAGCCTATGAACAGTGACTGAGTGTCCCTAGTAGTAAGTAGTTAGTAAGTACAACTAGAAATTACAATAATCAATAGTAATCAGAAGGAAATAGAGTGTGTGTACTGCACGCACACACGCAGGAGCTATGAACAAACAGTGACAGTGAGTGTCCTAGTACAGTTACTACAAAATACAATCACTCAGTAGTAAAGGACAGCAGAAACACTGGTATAATAAACTAACAGAGGACAGGAGGACAGCTGCCCACACAGGCAAGGCCCTGAGGCCTAAAGCAGTGTAAGCTTGCCTGCAGCAGCTGTGTCTGTCTCTATGTAACACACAAGCTACTAACTAAAATACAATGTCTATCTAACTAACAACAATATAGGTGTATATAGGAGGTGTATGTGAGCAAAAACGCTAGGTAGTTGACCACAATAAAGCTCTTGCTAAGCCAAAGCACAAAGGAGCAGATCTCTCTCTGTACAAAGTCAGGCAAGGACGGAAAAACGGAACATGGCGGCCGCTATTTATAGGGTAGGGGCTGGCCAGGGTCCCCCTCTGTGATTGGCTGCCGTCAGAGGGCCTGGGAGCCCTCTGATTGGCTCTAAGGACATCAATCTGGGCTATGACGCTATTCGAGCTCGGTATTCGAGCTCGAATAGCGCTGTTTGCTCGAATAGCGCGAATAGTGAATGGGCTATTCGAATTAACTCGAATAGCCCATTCGAATAGCTGCAGCTATTCGAGCTCGGTATTCGAGCTTGAATAGCTGAAAAAGAGCTCGAATATTCGAGCTACTCGAATATTCGAGCTCTGCTGAGCACCACTGTTAGCGACACAGGATCAGGTGGACAGTCAGGCGGTTTGCATTGTGTAAAAATAAATAAATATGGCAGCCACCATCAGGGGCTTAACCCCCTTGGCGGTATGAAAAATACCGCCAGGGGGCAGCGCAGCAGTTTTTTTGTAATTTTTTTTTTTAAATCATGTAGCGAGCCGAGAGCTCGCTACATGATAGCCGCTGCTCAGCGGCATCCCCCCAGCCCCGCCGATCGCCTCCGGCGATAGGCGATCAGGAAATCCCGTTCAAAGAACGGGATTTCCTGGAGGGCTTCCCCCGTCGCCATGGCGACGGGGCGGAATGACGTCACCGACGTCAGCGACGTCGGGACGTCATTGAGAGACCCGATCCACCCCTTGGCGCTGCCTGGCACTGATTGGCCAGGCAGCGCAGGGGTCTAGGGGGGGGGGGCCGCGCGCCGCACCGGATAGCGGCAATCGGGCGCGCGGCGGCGGCGATCGGGGTGCTGGCGCAGCTAGCAAAGTGCTAGCTGCGTCCAGCAAAAAAAAAATTATGTAAATCGGCCCAGCAGGGCCTGAGCGGCACCCTCCGGCGGCTTACCCCGTGTTACACACGGGGTTACCGCTAAGGAGGTTAACTAGGAGCCACCGGACCCCCCTGCAGAGATTCTGACGGGCTCCCCTCCAGCTTAAATTAGTGTCTGGGCAGTGGCAGGCAACAGGCAGATACATACCTTCCTTGTGTTCCACCACGGATACTACTCGCTCTAGTGTTTGATGCTACTTCCTGTTTATACAGGAAGTGACATCAGACGCTAAAAAGAGGAACATTCCCAGTGGAACGCAAGGAAGGTATGTATCTGCCAGCTGCCTGCCGCTGCCCAGACACTAATTTAAGCTGGAAGAGAGCGCAGAGGGAAGAGCCCGAGGTGAGGGAGGGGGGGGGGACCGTCCCCCCTCCCTGCCGAGTGTGGCCATGGCTTTTCCCTCATGCTGCGTCCCCTCAAGCCCCCCAAAACGGCCCTGGGCTGCAGGCCCTGTTACGCCCATGGCCACCATATTACACTCACCATGGGTTTCCTTTAAAGGACATCTGTAACAAGAAGGATATGGGCTGGCGGCTGCCATATTTATTTCATTTTTAAGTGTAACTGTCGGGCATAAAATTAAAAATCAATTCTTAATCTTTATTTTTATCTGGTAAACAAGTAATACGGATGCTAACCAGGCAATCAAAAAGTTAAAATCTCTATTACTTTTCTTGTTTATAAATGATCATTCCCCAGTTTACCTGACACTTATTTGGTACGTTGCCGCACATAGGAAGTTGCAGGGCATGCTGGGTTGTCTTTTTTGCTTCTTTATTTCCCCTCAGACTTAACTAATGTACAGAAGCAAAAAAAGGACAACCCAGCATGTCCTGCAACTTCCTTTTTGGGGCAACGTACCAAATAAGAGCCAGGTAAACTGGGGAATGATCATTTATAAACAAGAAAAGTAATAGAGATTTTAACTTTTGGATTGCCTGGTTAGCATCCGCGTTACTTGTTTAACAGATAAAAATAAAAAAATTGATTTTTGATTTGATGCCCGACAGTTACTCTTTAAGCAATACCAGTTGCCTGGCTCTCCAGCTGATCCTCTGCCTCTAATACATTTATAAATAGACCCTGAATAAGCATGTAGAAGATCAGGTGGTTCTGACATTATTGTCAGATCTGACAAAATTAGCTGCATGGTGTTATTCAGACATTAGTGCAGCCAAATAGATCAAGGGGGCTGCCAGGCAACTGGTATTGTTTAAATGGAAATAAATATGGCAGCCTCCATAGTCTTCTCACTTCAGTTGTCCTTTAAAGTATGCTATTAGGAGGCAAAAGTTTCAGCCCTTTTCTGGGTCATATCAGAACATAGTGGGAGTTGATGCAATATTGGTAAATAAGCTTTTGTGTGAGATCAGTAATGTGCAGCAGCTATTGTGGAACTTTTTTTTTTCTTGTCTGCCTTGGAAGAGACTGCAATAAATCGGACCTCTAATTCACCAACCTTTTAGCAATCATCACTATATTACCTAAGTGATAATTTTAGTTTTGCCATCCAACAGCAGAAAAACAAAAAGTGCAGGTGTGCTGGATCACCTTCCTCCACAACCAAACACAGTGCATGTTAATGTACATACATTTTCAAATGGAGGTTATTTATACAGTGCTGTCCAGCCTCAGCCCAATGATTTAAGATCCTGATAATTAATAGAAAATGAGATAGGTACAGTGGTGTAGCTAAGGAGCTATGGGGCCCGGTGGGAGTTTTACAAGCATTCTATGCATGACAATAGATACGTCGCACCACAACATGCCAAGGAAGGACAACACAGTGTCAGAGGTGCAAGAAGGTTATGGGGAACAGCTTGTTAATGGTTATTATCATTCAGAGCATTTATAGAAATGATCATTACAAGCACAGGACCAGTAAAGCGCTAATATTGCAGTTGTTGGAGGGCCCTACAGGGATCCTCTGGCCCAAAGGCCCCAGTGCGATCGAGACCTCTGCAATCCCTATTGCTATGCCACTGGATATGTTACGTAAGGTACATATATAAATTGTGAAGTATAAATTGCGGCTCCCCATTCTTTATCTGTGGTGGTACCTCAACCCTCTGTCCTTGGCCTCTCCTCTTTTCCATCCACATGCACGGTCTGGGTAACTTAATCAGTTCATTTGTATTTCAATACCACTTGTATGTGGACGATACACAACTGTACCTCTCGGCCCTAGACCTTTACTACCTTCTCACGTGTTTGCAAACTGTTTGTCTACCTCTTTCATGACCTCTCGCTTCTTAAAACTTAATATGACTAAAATGGAACTAATCATCTTTCCACTGTCTCTGTCCACTTCTCTGCCTGATACAACAATAAATGTTAATAACTCCTCAATAACTTCATTTGCCAAAGCACGGTGCTTAGGGGTTATATTTGACTCCTCTCTCTCCTTTATACCTCACATTCACTCCCTCACATTTATTCTGTCACTGTTACTGATTCTGTACCCACTGTTGTTACTGATTCTGTACTTTGTACTGGTTCTGTATTTTGTAATTTGTACCAACTCTGTATTTTGTATATTGGTGTACAGTATATTGGGCTTGATTCACTAAACGGTGCAAACTGTTTAGCACGGGTGTGCTAAACAGTTAGCACGTGAAGTGCCGTTCGCGGACTTTTGCGTGTGCAAAGTGCGGCAAATTGCGCGAGCAAAAGTCCGCGATTGCACGAACCGCGGCACTTTGCGCGCGCAAAAGTCCGTGAACGGCACTTTATGTGCTAACTGTTTAGCACACCCGTGCTAAACAGTTTGCACCGCTTAGTGAATCAGGCCCATTGTCTTTATTATTTTGTACCCCATGTTTGTTTCTTACTTTGTACAGCACCAGGGAATATGTTGGCGCTTCATAAATCAATAATAATAATTATCATCGTCCTCATCACCATAATCATCATTATCATATTTAATCAATTCACAGTATTAACAAATTCAGCTTATTTTTGCTGGTCTAAATTGCTTTGTTCAATCTCCAGGTCGCATAAATGCAGACATCAAACCAACAAACGTTGATTCCAGTAATATCTTTAATGACTAACTGTACATGGTTTATTGCAAGCTTTTGAAACCTTAAGTTTCTTCTTCTGGCATGATACAGAACTGGATCAGAACCATTCAAAAATGAATGTACATACAGAGACTTATTGTAAGGCCCTTCAGAGTACCTGCTCACAAATCAGCTCCAATGCCCCAATCTATCACCACACGCTTCACCCTATGTGGCGCGTCCCCGCTTGAACAGGAGGTGAGGAAGTAACACCTACCTGACTTCGGTTACACCCAGGCCTTAAGTGTGCAAAGTATTGGAGCTGAATGCAGGGTGAGCAGATAAACCTCCAGGCCAAACAAGACACACAGAATATATCGAGTCCAGAACAGTCCAGGGTCATACACGTAAGATCAGATATGCAAGGTACAGAGCAGTAGGCAATAAGCAGAGTCTAATAACAATCCGAGTCAGGGCAGGTGGCAGGCAATAACAGAGTCCAGTAACAATCCGAGTCTAGGCAGGCGGCAGGCAAGAGTGGTCGAGGTACAGGCAAAGGTCAAAATCCAGGAATCCAATGACACAGAAGTATAACAGCACCCAGGCAACTAGCAAAAGCTAACGCTATCACGGGCAATGACAGGAAGCACTCAGCAGGCTTATATTCTACATGCAACCAATCAGTGGCCGGCCACATGCACCCAACAGCCAATCACACACAGGCATTAATCAGCTGACAGTGAGGTCAGCTGAAACAGATGACCACAGCAAGCCAACTGACCCACCCAATACTGACCAGCAAACCTTTCTGACAGTATTAGTCATAGCACAGTGGTAAAACTCACCACCTCTGATGTGGGAGACCAGGGTTCAATCCCAGGCAGGGTCAGAATTATTATTTCATATTTAAATAAAACCCCTGCTAAGTGTCAGCTGACTACCTCAGTCGTCGCCTCAGAGCATACTGCGGCCGAGAGGAGCGGATCCTTACACTTATATATGATTCCGTAGGCTCAATCTGATATGATGCCACACAGATTTACTTCCTTTGAAATGTAAAAAGACTTCCTCACTGTTCAGATCTATTGAACCTTGGCTCAGTAAAGGTATTGCTGGAATCAACGGTTGTTGGTTTGATGCCTGCATTTCTGCTCCATGACTATCACTATCTTACACTCAGGTTGCATTAAAGATTGCAATTTGTGATTACAAAATGGACCTGATCCCAGAAGTACTTCCGGGCAGTGGTGCTCATCAGAGCTAGGATATCCGAGATACTCGGATATCCTAGCTCTTTTTTCACTATTCAAGCTCGAATACCGAACTCGAATAGTATTAGCTATCCAGGCTGTGCTATCCGAGCGCACTCGGATAGCAAGCAGATATCCGGAGATATCCTAGCTATCCGAGCTCGGATAGCGTCACCAGCTCGGATAGCGTCACACCAGACGTCACCTCGAGTCCTCACAAGCGAATCAGAGGGCTCCCAGCCCTCTGACTGCAGCCAATCACAGAGGGGGAGCCTGGCCAAGCCCCCCTCTATAAATAGCGGACGCCATCTTGCCTCACTCGTCCTGCTTGCGACTTACTGACTAACTGTACTAAGAGATTGCTCCAGTGCTTTTTGTCTGTGTGCAAGTGCATTTATATTGTTCTAAACCAAGCATTTTTTTACACTCCAACACTTGATATTCAACTGTATTGCTTTGTATTGTAGATAGATTGTATTTTAGGCAGTTTAGTTTGTGTGATTAGGGACTAGGGAGGGAGACTGTCACTGCTGCAGCTGCAGCCAGCAGCTAGGCCCTGTGCCTAGGCAAGGCAGCTTGCCCTGCTCTGTGCTCTAGTTACCTGTGTTCTCACCTGTCCTACTCTACTGTACTACTACTTCTGTGTTAGATAGATTTGTACTATTTTGTAGTTAGCAATTAGCAAGGCCCAGCTTTACTGCTATACCTGTCCTGTATCTGCTCTCTGTAATCTAGACACACCTGTTCTATTATTTAGCTAGATACTTCTATTGTTTAGTTAGTACTGTAGTGTACTGTAGTCTGTGTATAGGGACCGTCCGTCACCGCGTTACCTAGGGTCTTTGTGTGCGCAGTGCACGTCTGCGCTGTCCGCACCCTCTCGTTAGTGCTACACCCGTCCTATTGTTTATATTATGTGTATTCTGTATTCGCTGAATTGTACTGTAGTCTGTGTATAGGGACACCGTCAGTCAGCGTCAGCTAGGGTCTTTGTGTGCGCAGTGCACGTCTGCGCTGTCCGCACCCTCTCGTTAGTGCTACACCCGTCCTATTGTTTATATTACTTGTATTGTGTATTCGCTGAATTGTACTGTAATCTGTGTATAGGGACACCGTCAGTCAGCGTCAGCTAGGGTCTTTGTGTGCGCAGTGCACATCTGCGCTGTCCGCACCCTCTCGTTAGTGCTACACTCGTCCTATTGTTTATATTACTTGTATTGTGTATTCGCTGAATTGTACTGTAGTCTGTGTATAGGGACACCGTCAGTCAGCGTCAGCTAGGGTCTTTGTGTGCGCACTGTGCACTCTCTCGTTAGCGCTACACCGATCTCTGCTGTAGAGTACACCTGTCCGTCACCTCACACACCCACCACCACCAGTCCCACCCCATTAAAGTACCCCACTTGTCCCACCCACCTTTACATACATAAGGTTTTTTTTTCATTTGTATAATATTAAAAATATATGATGTCTGGCACTGGCAGCCACGGTTTGGGCAGGGGCAGCAAGGGCAGCAAGGGCATCGCCAAGAGATGAGGTCATGGGCGTGGCAGCCGCGCCACCACCACCACCATGCGCAGTTCTGCATCAGCACCAGTGGCTATTCCGCCATTAGCCACTGGCCGTGGACGCCTTGGCCACCCAACAGCTGGGAGTCACGCTGCAGAGACACAGCATCAGCAGCAGCGTTCCTCCCACCGCCAGGTCGTAGCCGTCCTATTGAGGAGAAGGACGCAAACTCTGTGGTGGAACTGATGGTGGATGAGCAGGCCACCATTAGCTCTGGAACTGAGTCCTCCACCCCCGCCATCACTCCTGTTTGCAAGAGCAGCAGCAGCCGACCAGCACTGCCTGGGGAGGAGGAGGAGGAGTGCAGTTCTCCAGCCCCAGCGGGCGACACCAGCACCCTGTCACTCAGCACCTTCTTATCCCCAAGCACAGCGGGCAATGGCTTGCTGTTGTGGCAGAATTGGAGGAGGAAGGAATGCTCATGGGCACTTTGGGGGATGATGCTTTGGACAGTCAGACAGTGGTGACTGTCCATCCGCCCATGCATGCAGAAGGGGAGTTTGTGGGATCCCACAGGACATGTTTGCGGTTGGGGAGGATGATGATGACAGGGTGAAGGACAGAGACTGGGTGCCAGGTCCTGGGAGTGGGGATGTCATCAGCTCTGAGGAGGAGGATGCGTCTGTGGGCCTTGCTAGAAGGATCGGCATCGCAGGCATGGGCAGGATCACAAGTGGGCGTCGTATGCAGACCACACAGCGTGCTGATCCGGAGACGAGTTCTGCCAGTGCCACCACCAGCCGCACCAAGAAACCCCCCCCCCCCCCCCAACCACCACAGGGAGACCAGCGGCAGCAGCAGTTTCCAGCCGAAGGGGCAACTTCATCTCCCCAATATGGAATTTTTTCACCCTGCCATATGTGGAGTGCAAGTATGCCACCTGCAACCAGTGCCACAAGCAGCTCAGCAGAGGGAAGGAGCCCTCTGCGTTTGGCACCACCTCTCTGGTCAACCATCTTGCAGGGAAACACTTTCATGAGCATGAGGAGTTCGTGAAGTTGAAGGAAGCTGGCAGTGGCCGTGGCAGACCCGCCACCACTGCGAAGCCGTCGGCAGCAGCCACCCGCCCTCCTCCACCTCCTCCAGCAGCACCAGCAGGAGTGCGTCAGCAACACACTGCTCCTCCTCCCTCTGCAACTCCTGCCGCTGACACTGAGGCCTGTTCTGGCAGCCAGTCCTCAGTGGCCTCCTCTGCTCCCTCCACTGATTCCCGTGCCAGCAAAAGGCGTCGCCAGACCCTGCTCAGCGACACCTTCCAGGGGGTGGTCAGGGTTCTGCCTCCCAGCAGCCGTCGCATGCGTCAGCTGAACGGCTTGCTGACTCCCAACTCCTGCCTTATTCCCTTGTGCAGGAGGGGAGCGACATGCGTGCGCTCCTGATGTGTGCAGCCGCCGATTGGCCAATCCCCAGCTGACTTTATTTTGCACGCACGGCCATCCCTGCACTTCACCACTCTGTGATGGCCAATGTCGGGAGAGGGCTGGAGCACACGGTGGGTCAACGGGTCCACGTCACCATGGACTCGTGGAGCAGCCGGTTTGGGACAGGCCGCTATCTGTCCTTCACCGCGCATTGGGTCAGCTTGGTGGAAGGGGGTGAGGAGGGGGGAGCAGCATCGGGCACTGTCAGAGCAGAAGCAGCACCAACAATGCAGTGGGTGGTGCCACCATGCAGGGTCAGCGGAATTGCAGCAGGTTCCTCTGATCCGCTTCCATCCTCCACCACACCAGCCCAAACCCCCCGCCTCAGCAGCAGCGTGAAGCCCCGCCACTGCCAAGCACTGCTGGAATTGGTCAGCCTGGGGAAGACCAAACTGACGGCGAACCATGTCCTGGCCAAACTCCGAGAGCAGGAGAGGAATTGACTGACCCCCAGAGGCCTCAGAGTCGGAGAGGTGGTGTCCGACAATGGGGCATACCTGGTTGCTGCAATCAGCAGGGGAGACCTGACTAGTGTTGGGCGAACAGTGTTCGCCACTGTTCGGGTTCTGCAGAACATCACCCTGTTCGGGTGATGTTCGAGTTCGGCCAAACTGTTCGGGTTCGCCCGAACTGCTGAATGCCCGACCGAACAGGGCCCTGTTCGGCCGAATACGGCCCCCCTATGGGGTCGCAGGCATAAGGGGGGAGCATGCCCCGGTCGCGGGGGGGGGGGGGGGGGTCGGAAATTCCCCCCACCCCCTCCGCTAGCGCTCCCCCCTCTGCCCGCTTCCCCATACAAAAGTTTGACGAAAGTAAAATAGTACCGGTGGTGGTGGCTGGCTGCTGCAGTGGATGGCTGGCACTATGAAGTGACTGAGGAGGAGGAGTCGGAGTAGGATGCGTTGAGGGAGGCCGGGCAGCGGGCGGTTCAGCGGTAGTACCCTTGTGGTACTTCCACCCTTTCTCTGACCTCACGTCCTCTGCGTGATGACGCATACGAGGGTACGCGTGATTAAGGAGCCTCTTAGAGCTCCGATACGCGTCAGCCTTTACATGTTCTACTGATGTGCTAATAAAGTTGAAGAAAAGTTTTATACCCAGCCATGGTGTAGCGGAATGCCTTTTTTCCTGCATGTTCTGAGACCCGTGATTCCTGCTCCTATGGCTAGTACAGCGGTGGTGTGAGCGTTTCCTTATCTTTGCTATAGTTGCCTCTATCACTGCAACTGGGCGTGCCGCCACCAACCTCCCGTCCATCATCTCCACGGAGGACTGGGGGCACATGCAGCAGGTGTGCTCAGTCCTGGCACCCTTCCTGCAGGCCACCAACATGGTAAGCAGGGACCATGCAATGGTGTGCGAGTGGGTCCCCTTGGTGTGTGTGCTGGACAGGGCCCTGTATGCACTGCTGGAAGAGGGAGCGGCAGCCTTGGACCAGCAGGAGCTGCAGGCAGCTTCACAGGCCACCTCTGAGGAGGAGGGCTTGGAGTTGGTGGAGGTCCCTGACCTTGCTGCTGATGAGGGGGAGCAGCAGAGCGCAGCTGGACTGGTGCGGGGGTGGAGAGAGGATGAGGTGGAGGAGGCAGAGGAAGAGGAGGACAGCACTGTCGGCTCTGGGGCTGCCGATGATGTGCCAGTAGACGTGGCCAGACTCTTCCCAATGGCAGCGCACATGCTGAGGTGCCTGCGCAAGGACCCAAGGGTGATCCAGATGAAGCAGAGGGAGGACATCTGGATCTGCATGATGCAGGACCCACGTCTGAAGGGGAAGCTCAGCCAGTTCCTGCCTGAAGGAGGAGACCGTGCGCAACAAATGAGGGATTTGCAGCTGTCCCTTGTTAAGCGCTTGGAGGAAGCCTTCCCTCAGCCATCCACCCCCACTGTCCAGCCAGCACAGAGGCAGCAGCAGGTGCCTGCATCCACCAGCAGCAAGCGCACGCGCACCACAGACCTGCTGTCTCTGACCCAAGAGCTCTACATGAGTGTAGAGCTGCCAAGGACTAGAGAGGAGGTGCCTGCAGCAGCATCCTTCTCCAGTCACAGGCAGTGCTTGACCCGCATGGTGGCTGACTACATGGGGTCCTTCAGCGGGCTTGACAGCGTGGCCCCTGTTGATCCCATGGAGTATTGGGTCAAGCACCTGCCGATCTGGAGCGAGCTTGCGCAGTACGCCCTGGAAGTGCTCTCCTGCCCCCCTTCCAGCATACTGTCAGAGCGTTGCTTCAGTGCAGCCGGTGGAGTCGTCACTGAGAAGCGATCTCGTCTGTCTCACAAGTCTGTGGACAGACTGACGTTTCTCAAAATGAACCAGGCTTGGGTGGAAGGCGAATTCATGTCCCCTGTTGTCGGCGAGAGGGGGACATGAAGTGGCGCCACCAGCTATTATGCTCAAAAATAGCTGCCTGCCCTGCATTATTTATTTTGGGAAAAAAAAAATTGTAATTATTTTAGAGGTGTCCGGGTTGAAAACTGTGCTGTCCCAATTGTGTATTGGACACAATGTGGGCTTCACGACCGCTGTCTGGAACCTCATGCTGTGTATTTACGGCCCTGGAACCACCGCTAGGAACCAGGGCCTATTATGTCTCGCTGCCTGCCCTCCTGCCTCCTGCCAGTCTGCCACACACTCAACCTCCTCACGCTGCCTGCTGTTTTATTTCCTCCTGCTGTCTGTGTCTCCACTGCCAGGGAACACATTACAAGGTGCTGCTGCCCATGCGCCACCAGCTATTATGCTCAAAAATAGCTGCATTAATTTGAAAAAAAAAAAATTGTAATTAATTTAGAGGTGTCCGGGTTGAAAACTGTGCTGTCCCAATTGTGTATTGGACACAATGTGGGCTTCACAACCGCTGTCTGGAACCTCATGCTGTGTATTTACGGCCCTGGAACCACCGCTAGGAACCAGGGCCTATTATGTCTCGCTGCCTGCCCTCCTGCCTGCTGCCAGTCTGCCACACACTCAACCTCCTCACGCTGCCTGCTGTTGTATTTCCTCCTGCTGTCTGTGTCTCCACTGCCAGGGAACACATTACAAGGTGCTGCTGCCCATGCGCCACCAGCTATTACGCTCAAAAATAGCTGCATCAATTTGAAAAAAAAAATTGTAATTAATTTAGAGATGTCCGGGTTGAAAACTGTGCTGTCCCAATTGTGTATTGGACACAATGTGGGCTTCACGACCGCTGTCTGGAACCTCACGCTGTGTATTTTTGGCCCTGGAACCACCGCTAGGAACCAGGGCCTATTATGTCTCGCTGCCTGCCCTCCTGCCTGCTGCCAGTCTGCCACACACTCAATCTCCTCACGCTGCCTGCTCTTGTATTTCCTCCTCCTGCTGTCTGTGTCTCCACTGCCAGGGAACACATTACAAGGTGCTGCTGCCCATGCGCCAACAGCAATTACGCTCAAAAATAGCTGCCTGCATTAATTTGAAAAAAAAAAAAATTGTAATTAATTTAGAGGTGTCCGGGTTGAAAACTGTGCTGTGTCAATTGTGTATTGGACACAATGTGGGCTTCACGACCGCTGTCTGGAACCTCATGCTGTGTATTTTTGGCCCTGGAACCACCGCTAGGAACCAGGGCCTATTATGTCTCGCTGCCTGCCCTCCTGCCTGCTGCCAGTCTGCCACACACTCAATCTCCTCACGCTGCCTGCTCTTGTATTTCCTCCTCCTGCTGTCTGTGTCTCCACTGCCAGGGAACACATTACAAGGTGCTGCTGCCCATGCGCCAACAGCAATTACGCTCAAAAATAGCTGCCTGCATTAATTTGAAAAAAAAAAATTGTAATTAATTTAGAGGTGTCCGGGTTGAAAACTGTGCTGTGTCAATTGTGTATTGGACACAATGTGGGCTTCACGACCGCTGTCTGGAACCTCATGCTGTGTATTTTTGGCCCTGGAACCACCGCTAGGAACCAGGGCCTATTATGTCTCGCTGCCTGCCCTCCTGCCTGCTGCCAGTCTGCCACACACTCAATCTCCTCACGCTGCCTGCTCTTGTATTTCCTCCTCCTGCTGTCTGTGTCTCCACTGCCAGGGAACACATTACAAGGTGCTGCTGCCCATGCGCCAACAGCAATTACGCTCAAAAATAGCTGCCTGCATTAATTTGAAAAAAAAAAATTGTAATTAATTTAGAGGTGTCCGGGTTGAAAACTGTGCTGTGTCAATTGTGTATTGGACACAATGTGGGCTTCACGACCGCTGTCTGGAACCTCATGCTGTGTATTTTTGGCCCTGGAACCACCGCTAGGAACCAGGGCCTATTATGTCTCGCTGCCTGCCCTCCTGCTTTCTGCCAGTCTGCCACACACTCAACCTCCTCACGCTGCCTGCTCTTGTATTTCCTTCTGCTGTCTGTGTCTCCACTGCCAGGGAACACATTACAAGGTGCTGCTGCCTATGCGCCAACAGCAATTACGCTCAAAAATAGCTGCCTGCATTAATTTGAAAAAAAAAATTGTAATTATTTTAGAGGTGTCCGGGTTGAAAACTGTGCTGTCCCAATTGTGTATTAAACACAATATGGGCTTCACGACCGCTGTCTGGAACCTCATGCTGTGTATTTTCGGCCCTGAAACCACCGCTAGGAACCAGGGCTTATTATGTCTCACTGCCTGCCCTCCTGCCTGCTGCCAGTCTGCCACACACTCAACCTCCTCACGCTGCCTGCTGTTGTATTTCCTCCTGCTGTCTGTGTCTCCACTGCCAGGGAACACATTACAAGGTGCTGCTGCCCATGCGCCAACAGCTATTACGCTCAAAAATAGCTGCCTGCATTAATTTGAAAAAAAAAATTGTAATTATTTTAGAGGTGTCCGGGTTGAAAACTGTGCTGTCCCAATTGTGTATTGGACACAATGTGGGCTTCACGACTGCTGTCTGGAACCTCATGCTGTTTATTTATGGCCCTGGTACCACCGCTAGGAACCAGGGCCTATTATGTCAGTCACATCACACTGCCTGACACACACTACTCCTCCTCCTGTAGCTGCATTGAGCTTCTGCTGTCTGTGTGCTGCTACCACTGCCAGGGAGAACAGAAGAAGAACTATTTTCTGCTGCCACCTGCCCACCCACTCTCCTACCGGCAGCTATTACCACACTACAATAGCTGCAAGCCTGCAACTACTTCCTCCTCCTGCTGATGTCTGTGTTTTACCACCGCCAGGGTATACAGAAAAAGGCGCTGTGGCTTGCAATGTGCCACTACCTATTATGCCATCAACACAAATATAACAAAAGTGTTGTTATTAAAATAAAATATTTCCACAAATGAAGTAAAAAAAAATATTACTAAAGGAAGGAAAACCAAGACACATAATATAATGATAGAGAAGAAGAAGAAGAAGAAGAAGAAGATATAGAAGAAGAAGATATAGAAGAAGATATAGAAGAAGAAGACGAAGAAGAAGAAGATATAGAAGAAGAAGATGAAGAAGATATAGAAATAGAAGACGAAGATGAAGAAGATATAGAAGAAGAAGAAGAAGAAGAAGAAGTAGATATATAAGAAGAAGAAATATAACAAAAAGAAGAAGAAGATATATACAAAGAAGAAAAAGATTTAGAAATAGAAGAAGAAGAAGATATAGAAGAAGAAGAAGGAGAAGAAGAAGAAGATATAGAAGAAGAAGAAGGTATAGAAGAAGAAGAAGAAGATATAGAAGAAGAAGAAGGTATAGAAGAAGAAGAAGAAGAAAAAGAAGATATAGAAGAAGAAGAAGAAGATATAGAAGAAGAAAAAGATATAGAAGAAGAAAAAGATAATTGAAGAAGATACAAGAAGTAGAAGATGAAGAAGATTCGAGTAGAAGAAGATATAGAAGAAGAAGAAAAAGAAGAAGATATAGAAGAAGAAGAAGAAGAAGATATAGAAGAAGAAGATTAAGACGACGTAGATGAAGACTTCCAACTTACAACCATTTTGGACACACCTTCTCATGCAAACACTTTTCATGAAGTTAATTTACTATTTTTGATACCTTTTTTATAACTACTACATCACCACATAATCACTTGATGTTTTTCTTCATAAAAAGGTGGTTTCATGCATCATTGACGTCCAATACAAGTTTTAAAAGCTATTTAATGCCAGCTCGAATATTTTACTCGAATACAGACTCAGATAGTGACGTCGGATATCCGAGGTCAAATCAGATATTCGATTAACTCGAATATTGAACTTCGAGTGAATTTGGATAGTTTACTATCCGAATTCGACCAAACTCGAATAGGATAATGAGGTATCCGAGCAACACTGCTTCCGAGTCAGAGCAGTGCATGAGAGGACCTGAGCTCCGGGCATGCTCAGTTAGTCCTCTCCTGCACAGAGCCTTGGGAGTGAGCAGAGACAGGAGGGGAAGGAGCGTTCCTAATGCTAGAGTGGGTGTAATGCAGGAGTGCCATTCATGCAAAGGACGCCTCTTCTTGTTTCAGAATATTGACAAGCTGCTTGTCAGTATTTTTGGGGGGATACTACGGGCTACAGGGTGGACAGAGAGCAGCGCCAAGAGAAAGATAGGTAAGAGATTGTGAGAAATACATGCCTCTGTGTCCCATTTAATAAGTAAAATCTGCCTCGTGTACACTTTAAAGAGACTCTGTAACAATTTTTTCAGCCTTAGTTCTTCTATCCTATGAGTTCCTATGCCTGTTCTAATGTGCTGGGGCTTACTGCAGCTCTTCCTAATTACACTGTCTCTGTAATAAATCAATGTATCTTTCCTCTGTCCTGTTTGTCGGGCTAAGGCTTTGATTGTGTGGAATGTGCAGGGCTGCTTGTGATTGGTAGAAGCGATACACACCCTCTGCAGGCCCCCTGCATACTCACACACTATGCTTAGCTGAGCCTATTAGAAGCTGGTTAGTTTGTTTGTAAACATTGCCTAAAACTGTTAATTACAAGCCAGGATTGCAGCAGAGAGTGGCAGAAACAGCACAGAGGGGCACAGGAGAAAATAAGGAATAGAATGGTATGCTTTTTAGTGTAAGAATATTAGAGTACAGATTCTCTTTAAAGAAAGGATCGGTAATGTGATCTTTTCAGCGTATTCAATGTGATACACAACAAATTTTGATTGGCCAATTTTACCACTATGATGTTACAGTATACAAGATTTTAATAAATATGGCACATTTTTTTCAGAATGAAAAGTACTCTTTGCTTATGATTAAGTGTATTTTTACAGTTTTTTAAACATATCCGAAAGCCGGCAAATGTGCTCATGCTTCTAAACAAGGCAATGGTCTTAAAATGCAAAAGTATAAATGGAAGAGCAACAACACCTATGTACTTCATTTGCACATGCAGCACACCTGCTAGCATAGCAGTGAAATCTGTTTGCAGGTTTCCATAGCAACAAACCGAATGCTAGTCATTAATTAAAATGTGTGATTTGCAATGAACATGTTTAGTAAAAGCATATAAACACATATCCTTCAAAACTGTCTTTGAAGTTATAAAGCAGTTGTCAAAAATGATTCTCTGACTCCTGGAGTACGTTATAAATATAATATCTCGCTCCAGTAAAACGGGAATTTCTTATGCACGAGTTCACTTAGTAGAAAATTGCTGGGAGTCAGTTAAAACCACATTAGCCTTTTAGGTTCATTAAAACAATGATGCTGTTCTGACAATTTGTGTTTCAGTAACCTCCACAGTAACTGTTCAGAATGAGCAGAATACATCCATAAGTGGCCAGCTTACAAGGCACGCACTGCAAGCTCCGGCAGTGTGACATTGTGTATAGTGTAGCACAACACACTGTGCAGAGACTATGCAGAACATCATGCTGCCAGGGTTTACAGTGTACAGATTGCTGTATTGCGGATTCACTGACAGCCTTCCTTTTTATAAGAAAAGCCCTGTGTCACCAATTTAACTTTTTAAAACAAGTGACAGACAAGTGAGAGTAGATCAATAGGTCTGAGACTCAGGGGGGAAGAAAACACACAGAACTGTAGATTATCTTGTATTTCTTAACATGAACTCCCCTAACCCCAACACATTTCGGACTTCTTCACACTGTGGGGGTCACACTAAACTTATCTTAAGCTACATTCTCAGTGGATGTAAAACGAACTCCCCGTAAAAACAGGAACGCAACACTATGGAATGGAACAGTTGCACTGCACATTATGGGCTTGATTCACAAAGCCGTGATAACTCTTATCACGGTCGTGTTAGTGTTTTGCATGCACTATAACGCGCGTAACGGTTTTCACGCGCAATCGCGATTTTTTTGCGTGCAAACACAAATTTTTGAAAACGCATCCGTTTTCGCATGAAAATTTGCGGTCGTGCGCAAAAACGTTATGTGCGTTATAGCACACGCAAAACGCTAGCACGACCATGATAAGAGTTTTCACGCCTTTGTGAATCAAGCCCTATATGACCGTTGCATACAGTGGCATAGCAATAGGGGATGCAGAGGTAGCAAACGCACCAGGAACCCCTGGACCAGAAAAGCCCTCCTTCAACCACTTGATTAGTTATTTATTGGTGCAAGGTTGGTAATGATCACCTCTATATGTGCTTTGATTAGTTGTAACCATTAATTGACTGTTCATCGCCCCTGCTTACACCCCTATGACACTGCACCTATCCTTGGCAGGTTTTGGTGCTGCATATCAATTATGTGTAGAGTGCTTGAGAGGGCTCAATGTAAAACTTGCACAGAGCTCCTAAGCTGCGCCACTGATTGCATCACATACAGTGAGGCATACAGTCAATAAAAAAGTAGACTTCACTGTCACTGTTAATGCATGCATTTTACAGTACCTATGTCGCGGTTTGCAGGCTGTCACATGCGGTTACAACACACCAGATGCACTGTAAACTTTGCATAGCTTTTACATTGCAGTGTGTCGTGTGTCACCTTTTTTATAGTGTACCCATTTCGTGGCACTGCAATGCCTAACTGTGAACTGGACCTTATGGATGATCTCTGTTCACAGTTAGTGCATCAACCCTTTTATTGCTGCATTGCAGTTGAGTTGCAAATTAGCGTGGTAGTGTTCAAATACTCTGTATAGATTTTTGTACTAAAGCGTAGTTACTTATGTTGAATAGAGCTTTGCAAGACATAAGAGTGTTGTTTTTTTTAGGCCGGTGTTACACTTATTTTTTGCGTTGTTGTGTGATGCATTCCATTTCCACTGTAACACAAAAAATGGCAAACATACAACTCTGCTGCAGAGTGTGCCGACAGGGTCATATGCATAGCACTCCCACCCCCCAATGTTGTACTCCCTGCTAGGCAGGAGGTACATTATTGGGATTCCCTGGGATTCCCGCCCTGGCGCACTGCACTCCATCTTTTATGCGCATTGCCCATAGACATACATTACCCTAGCTTAGCACTGTGCGTTAAGTGCAGTGCTTGCAGTAATGTGCTGTTGCTCTTACTTCTGGTGCACCACAAGGGACCACAATTAGTGTGAAAATCTCTATAGACTTTCATTGCTTTTGCGTCCCCTTGTGGCAAAATAGGGTAACCTAGCGCAGGTTTAACCTGCTTGTTTGTGTAAAAGAGGCCTTAGAGTTTTTAGGGCTCCTACACACATGCAGATTTGGTTGCCTTACATGGTCATTTTGAGCTTTTTTGCAAAGTTTATATATGAAAATCTGCTGATGTCTGCAGACATGACATTAGAAATTAGGCATGCAAAGAAACCATGCCCAATTGTTATCCTTGTACTCTCTCTGCAGGTGCCACCAGCTTACTTACTCTGCCCACTTAATTTTCCATTGAGCAGAAAACACAGTTCTACAGATAAACAAGCAACATGTCTCTATAGGGAAATGCTACCTGAAATGAACCAGTGAAGAGAAGTTTACTGGGGCTTTGATTAACTCAAACAATGGATTAAAGCCAAGTAAAGTTTTCACTACCTGTTTGCGTAGGGCATTTTTGATAGTTAATTTAAAGTGTACCCAAGGCGATATGTGACATGATGAGATAAACATGTGTATGTACAGCAGTGGTGCTCAGCAGAGCTCGAATATTCGAGTAGCTCGAATATTCGAGCTCTTTTCCAGCTATTTGAGCTCGGTATTCGAGCTCCGAATAGCTGTAGCTATTCGAATGGGCTATTCGCGTACACTCGAATAGCCCATTCACTATTCGAGCTATTCGAGCAAACGGCGCTATTCGAGCTCGGTACCGAGCTCGAATAGCGTCATAGCCCAGATTGATGTCCTTAGAGCCAATCAGAGGGCTCCCAGGCCCTCTGACGGCAGCCAATCACAGAGGGGGACCCTGGCCAGCCCCTACCCTATAAATAGCGGCCGCCATGTTACGTTTCTCCGTCCTTGCCTGAGACTTGCATAGAGAGAGAGTTGCTCCTTTGTGCTTTGGCTTAGCAAGAGCTTTATTGTGGTCATTTACCTAGCGTTTTTGCTCACATACACCTCCTATACACACCTATATTGTTGTTAGTTAGTTAGACATTGTATTTTAGTTAGTAGCTTTTGTGTTACATAGAGACAGGCCAGCTGCTGCAGGCTTACAGCTTTAGGCCTCAGGGCCTGCCTGTGTGGGCAGCTGTCCTCCTGTCCTCTGTTTATTTCTCTCTATTCTATACCAGTATTTCTGCTGTCCTTTACTACTGATTGTATTAGTATTGTAGTTATATACTGTAACTGTACTAGGACACTCACTGTCACTGTTCATAGGCTACTAGCTGCTCCTGCGTGTGTGCACTCACTGTCTGTGTACACACTACACACACTCTATTTCCAAGTTCTGATAACTGATTGATTATTGTAATTGAATATTGTAATTAGTTAGTTGTACTCACTGTTACTACTTACTGTACTAGGAGTCTAGGACACTCAGTCACTGTTCATAGGCTACTAGCTCCTGCGTGTGTGCACTCACTGTCTGTGTACACACTACACACACTCTATTTCCTTCTGATAACTGATTGATTATTGTAATTAGTTAGTTGTACTTACTGTTACTACTTACTGTACTAGGAGTCTAGGACACTCAGTCACTGTTCATAGGCTACTAGCTCCTGCGTGTGTGCACTCACTGTCTGTGTACACACTACACACACTCTATTTCCTTCTGATAACTGATTGATTATTGTAATTAGTTAGTTGTACTTACTGTTACTACTTACTGTACTAGGAGTCTAGGACACTCAGTCACTGTTCATAGGCTACTAGCTCCTGCGTGTGTGCACTCACTGTCTGTGTACACACTACACACACTCTATTTCCTTCTGATAACTGATTGATTATTGTAATTAGTTAGTTGTACTTACTGTTACTACTTACTGTACTAGGAGTCTAGGACACTCAGTCACTGTTCATAGGCTACTAGCTCCTGCGTGTGTGCACTCACTGTCTGTGTACACACACTACACACACTCTATTTCCTTCTGATAACTGATTGCTTATTGTAATTAGTTAGTTGTACTTACTGTTACTACTTACTCTTACTGTACTAGGAGTCTAGGACACTCAGTCACTGTTCATAGGCTACTAGCTCCTGCGTGTGTGCACTCACTGTCTGTGTACACACACTACACACACTCTATTTCCTTCTGATAACTGATTGATTATTGTAATTAGTTAGTTGTACTTACTGTTACTACTTACTCTTACTGTACTAGGAGTCTAGGACACTCAGTCACTGTTCATAGGCTACTAGCTCCTGCGTGTGTGCACTCACTGTCTGTGTACACACTACACACACTCTATTTCCTTCTGATAACTGATTGATTATTGTAATTAGTTAGTTGTACTTACTGACTGTTACTACTTACTTACTTACTGTACTAGGGACACTCACTCAGTCACTGTTCATAGGCTAGCTCCTGCGCGTGTTTGCGCGTGCGTGCACTCACTGTCTGTAGTGTACACACACTAAATTTACTTGTGATTACTACTGATTATTGTAACTGCTAGTTGTACTTCCTGACTGTTACTACTTACTTACTGTACTAGGGACACTCACTCAGTCACCTAACCCACCAACCCACTCCATTAAAGTACCCCACTTTTCACCCGCCCTTTTAAAAAACTTTTGTCTATACGCCCAAAACATCGAAGATGTCTGGAAGTGGCAGCCAGCGCGGTTTGGGCAAGGGGAAGGGCAGCAAGGGAATCAGGAGGAGAGGGAGCAGCATTGTGGCAAGCCGCGGGCGCGGGCGCGCCACCATGCACAGTTCCGCAGCAGCAGCAGCAGCGTCAGTGGCTAACATTCCTCCCATAGCCACTGGCCGTGGACGCCTTGAGCGCCGCCCAGCAGGAGCATCTGCAACTCACGCTGCAGAGACACAGCAGCAGCAGCGTGTAGCACCTGCTCCGATTTTCCTCCAGCCGGGTCGGAAACGTCCCATTGAGGAAAAGCATGCACACACTGTGGTGCAACTCATGACGGAGGATGAGCAGCCCGCCATCAGCTCTGCATCTGAGGCCTCCACCCTCACCACCACCACCACCACCCCTGTTCGCAGCAGCCGCCCAGCAGGGTCTGGGGAGGAGGCCAGTTCACCGTCACTCGCCGACCTGTCATTCAGCAGTCTTTTGACCCCAGGCATCATGAGTAAATTGTCTGCTGTTGTTGGCGATCTTGAGGAGGAGATGCTGATGGGCACTTTGGGGGATGAGGGATTGGACAGCAAGACTGTGGCGACAGTCAAGCAGCCCATCCATGCATCAGGAGAGAAGTTTGGGGCGTCCTCATCCCAGCAGGACATGTTTCAGGAGGGGGAGGATGTTGATGACCCGGTGACAGACAGAGACTGGGTGCCACCACCTCCAGGGGATGTCGTCCTCAGCAGCTCTGAGGAGGAGGAGGAGGATGCTCTTGTGGGCCTTGCAAGGAGGCGCATCATTGCAAGCATTGGCAGCAGCAGTAGGCAGGTCCCACAGCCTGCTGGTGTCTCAGGCTCAGCAGCAGCAGCAGCAGCAGCATCTGCCAGTACCACCACCAGCCGCACCCAAGCCCCCCAAGCCCCACCCCCAACCACCACAGGGAGACAGGCAGCAGCGCTTCCATGCCGTAGGGGGATGTTTCTGTCACCAATCTGGCGCTTTTTCACCATGCCCACAGTGTACAGCAAGTACGCCACTTGCAACCACTGTCAGCGGAAGTTGAGCAGAGGTGCAGACCCCTTAAAGTTCTGCACCAGCTCGCTCATCAACCACCTTGCTGCGAAACATTTCCACCAGCATCAGGAGTTCCAGAGGCTGAAGGCATCTGGTGCTGGCAGTGGCACCACACCCATCACTGCACAGCCTTCAGCAGCAGCAGCAACAGCAGCCACCCGCCCTCCTGCTCCTCCAGCAGCACCAGCAGGAGTGCGGAAACGCACTGCTCCTCCCCCCTCTGCAACTCCTGCCGCCGACACTGAGGCCTGTTCTGGCAGCCAGTCCTCAGTGGCCTCCTCCGCTGTGTCTGCTGATTCCCGTGCCAGCAAAAGGCCACGCCAGAGCCTTTTGAGCGAGTCCTTCCAGGGGGTGGTTAGGGCTCTGCCTCCCAGCAGCTGTCTCGTGCGGCAGCTGAACGGCTTGCTGGCACGGGCCATGTGCTCCCAACTCCTGCCGTACACGCTCGTGCAGGAGGGGAGCGACATTCGTGCGCTGCTTGCTTGCGCAGCCCCAGACTGGCAGCTCCCCAGCAGACACTTTTTCTCCCGCAAGGCCATTCCTGCACTGCACCGCTTTGTGATGGCCAATGTGGAGCGAGGGCTGGAGCACGCGGTTGGTGAAAGGGTCCACGTCACCATGGACTCCTGGAGCAGCCGCTTCGGGACAGGCCGCTACCTGTCCTTCACTGTCCACTGGGTCAGCTTGGTGGAAGGGGGTGAGGATGGGAGAGCAGCAGCGGGCACAGCAGCAGCAGCAACACAGTGGGTGGTGCCACCCCGCAGGGTCAGGGGAACTGCAGCAGGTTCCTCCGATCCTCTGCCATCCTCCGGCACACCTGGCCAAACCCCCCGCCTCAGCAGCAGCGTGAAGGCCCGCCACTGCCAAGCGCTGCTGCACTTGGTCAGCCTTGGGAAGACCAAGCTGACGGCAACCCATGTGTTGGCCAAACTCCAGGAGCAGGAGAGGATTTGGCTGACCCCCAGAGGCCTCAGAGTCGGAGAGGTGGTGGCCGACAATGGGGCCAATCTGGTTGCCGCAATAGACAGAGGAAACCTGACCCACATCCCCTGTCTTGCCCACGTGCTGAACCTGGTAGTGCAGAAGTTCTTGCGCACCTACCAGGGGATGGGCGAACTGCTGGAAACGGCAAGGAACGTTGTGCGTCACTTCCGGCGCTCGGCTGCAGCCTGTGCGAGCCTGGAAGACGTGCAAAAGGAGCTGGATCTGCCACGCCATCGGCTGATCCTTGACGTTCCGACTCGCTGGAACTCCACCCTGGCGATGTTGGAGCGTCTGGTTGAACAGAAGCACGCTGTCAACCAGTACCTTGCCCTGGCCACTGTTTCCGCCGCTCAGAGAAGGGACAAGACCAGCAACATCCCGTCCATCGTCCCCGATGATGACTGGAGGCACATGCAGCAGGTGTGCTTAGTGCTGGCTCCCTTTCTGCAGGCCACTAACATGGTGAGCAGGGACCATGCTATGGTCTGCGAGTGGGTGCCCCTGGTTTGTCTGCTGAACAGGGCCCTCGATGCTTTGCTGGAACAGGGAGCGGCAGCCTTGGACCAGCAGGAGCGGCAAGCAGCTGCACAGTCCACCTCTGAGGGGGAGGAGGAGGAGGACTTGGTGGAGGTCCCTGACCTTGCTGCTGATGAGGGGGAGCAGCACAGTGCAGCTGAGTTGGTGCGGGGGTGGAGAGAGGATGAGGCTGACGAGGCAGAGGAGGAGGATGAGGACAGCAGCACTGCCGTCGATGTGCCAGCAGACGTGGCCCGCCTCTTCCCAATGGCAGCGCACATGCTGACGTGCCTGCGCAGAGACCCCAGGGTGATCCAGATGAAGCAGAGGGAGGACATCTGGATCAGCATGATGTTGGACCCACGCCTCAAGGGGAAGTTGAGCCAGTTCCTGCCGCCTGCAGGAGGAGACCCAGCGCAACAAATAAGGAGCTTGCAGCAGGCCCTTGTTGAGCGCTTGGAGGAAGCCTTCCCCCAGCCTTCCACCCCCACTGTCCAGCAGCCAGCACAGAGGCAGCAGCAGGTGCCTGCATCCAGCAGCAAGCGCCCCACAGACCTGCTGTCTCTCAGCCACGAGCTCTACAGGACTGTAGAGGCTCCGGCAGCAGTGACTAGAGAGGAGGTGCATGCAGCAGCATCCTCCACCGGTCACAGCCAGCGCCTGACCCGCATGGTGGCTGACTACATGGGGTCCTACAGCGGGCTTGACAGCGATGCCCCTGTTGATCCCATGGAGTATTGGGTCAAGCGCCTGGAGATCTGGAGCGAGCTGGCGCAGTACGCCCTGGAAGTGCTGTCCTGCCCCCCCTTCCAGCGTGCTGTCCGAGCGCTGCTTCAGTGCAGCTGGTGGTGTGGTCACCGAGAAACGCTCACGTCTGTCTCACAAGTCTGTGGACAGACTGACGTTTCTCAAGATGAACCAGGCGTGGGTGGAAGGCGAGTTCCTGGCCCCTGTTGTCGGCGAGAGGGGGACATGAACTGGCTAAGAACCATCGTTAATGTGCCTTACCACCCTTTACCACCTCCTGGCTCCTGCTCACTAAGCCAGCCTGGTTCACTTTGACTATTACGTCGCCTGCAGCCACACATTTTACACCTACAGTGGGCTGCTGTGTACTGCCCTTCTGCTGTCTGTCTGTGTTTCCCACTGCCAGGGTACACAGATTTACCTTCTGCTGCCACTCTGCCACCAGCTATTACGTCAAACAATAGCTATATATCTGTGTAATTTGTTTTACAAACAAAACCAAAAAACCATAAAAAAAAAAAAAAAAAGGTTTAATTTTTCTGAGGTGCCCGGGTTGAAAACTGTGTTGTCCCAGTTGTGTATTGGACACGATGTGGGCTGCAAGACCGCTGTCTGGGACCTCCTGTTGTGTTCATTTACGGCCTGGTATCACCGCTAGGTACCAGGGCTATTATGTCACGCTGCCTGCCTGCTGCCACACTCACACTACTCCTCCATTCCTCCTGCTGATGCTGCTGTCTGTCTGTGTTTCCCAACGCCAGGGTACACAGATTTACCTTCTGCTGCCACTCTGCCACCAGCTATTACGTCAAAAAATAGCTATATCTGTGTAATTGGTTGTAAAACCAAAACTACAAAACCATAAAAAAAAAAAAAGGTTTAATTTTTCTGAGGTGCCCGGGTTGAAAACTGTGTTGTCCCAGTTGTGTATTGGACACAATGTGGGCTACACGACCGCTGTCTGGGACCTCCTGCCTGCTGTGTTTATTTACAGCCCTGGTATCACCGCTAGGTACCAGGGCTATTATGTCACGCTGCCTGCCTGCTGCCACACTCACACTACTCCTCCATTCCTCCTGCTGATGCTGCTGTCTGTCTGTGTTTCCCAACGCCAGGGTACACAGATTTACCTTCTGCTGCCACTCTGCCACCAGCTATTACGTCAAACAATAGCTGCTCACATTACTCCTCCATTCCTCCTGCTGCTGCTGCTGTCTGTCTGTCTGTCTGTGTTTCCCAACGCCAGGGTACACAGATTTACCTTCTGCTGCCACTCTGCCACCAGCTATTACGTCAAAAAATAGCTATATCTGTCTGTGTAATTTGTTGTAAAAACAAAACTACAAAACCATAAAAAAAAAAAAAAGGTTTCATTTTTCTGAGGTGCCCGGGTTGAAAACTGTGTTGTCCCAGTTGTGTATTGGACACAATGTGGGCTACACGACCGCTGTCTGGGACCTCCTGCCTGCTGTGTTTATTTACAGCCCTGGTATCACCGCTAGGTACCAGGGCTATTATGTCACGCTGCCTGCCTGCTGCCACACTCACACTACTCCTCCATTCCTCCTGCTGATGCTGCTGTCTGTCTGTGTTTCCCAACGCCAGGGTACACAGATTTACCTTCTGCTGCCACTCTGCCACCAGCTATTACGTCAAACAATAGCTGCTCACATTACTCCTCCATTCCTCCTGCTGCTGCTGCTGCTGTCTGTCTGTCTGTGTTTCCCAACGCCAGGGTACACAGATTTACCTTCTGCTGCCACTCTGCCACCAGCTATTACGTCAAAAAATAGCTATATCTGTCTGTGTAATTTGTTGTAAAAACAAAACTACAAAACCATAAAAAAAAAAAAAAGGTTTAATTTTTCTGAGGTGCCCGGGTTGAAAACTGTGTTGTCCCAGTTGTGTATTGGACACAATGTGGGCTACACGACCGCTGTCTGGGACCTCCTGCCTGCTGTGTTTATTTACAGCCCTGGTATCACCGCTAGGTACCAGGGCTATTATGTCACGCTGCCTGCCTGCTGCCACACTCACACTACTCCTCCATTCCTCCTGCTGATGCTGCTGTCTGTCTGTGTTTCCCAACGCCAGGGTACACAAATTTACCTTCTGCTGCCACTCTGCCACCAGCTATTACGTCAAACAATAGCTGCTCACATTACTCCTCCATTCCTCCTGCTGCTGCTGCTGCTGTCTGTCTGTCTGTGTTTCCCAACGCCAGGGTACACAGATTTACCTTCTGCTGCCACTCTGCCACCAGCTATTACGTCAAAAAATAGCTATATCTGTCTGTGTAATTTGTTGTAAAAACAAAACTACAAAACCATAAAAAAAAAAGGTTTAATTTTTCTGAGGTGCCCGGGTTGAAAACTGTGTTGTCCCAGTTGTGTATTGGACACAATGTGGGCTGCACGACCGCTGTCTGGGACCTCCTGCCTGCTGTGTTTATTTACAGCCCTGGTATCACCGCTAGGTACCAGGGCTATTATGTCACGCTGCCTGCCTCATTGACTGCCTGCTGCCACACACTCATCCTCCTCCTCCTGCTGCTGAATTTACCTCCTGCTGTCTGTGTGTTTCCACTGCCAGGGAGCACATACAATGGCGCTTCCAACATGCGTGCGCCACCAGCTATTTGTTACGCTCAAAAATAGCTGCATTTCTTTAAAAAAAAATTTGAAAAGAGAAATAAGTGAAGAAGAAGACGATATAGAAGAAAATGAAGAAGAAGAAGATGAAGAAGAAGAAGATGAAGAAGAAGAAGAAGAAGAAGGAGAAGAAGATGAAGATGAAGAAGAAGAAGATGAAGAAGAAGAAGATGAAGAAGATGAAGATGAAGAAGATGAAGAAGAAGAAGATGAAGAAGAAGAAGATGAAGAAGAAGAAGATGAAGATGATGAAGAAGAAGAAGATGAAGAAGAAGATGAAGATGATGAAGAAGAAGAAGATGAAGAAGATGAAGAAGATGAAGATGAAGAAGATGAAGAAGATGAAGAAGAAGAAGATGATGATGAAGAAGAAGAAGATGAAGAAGAAGATGAAGAAGATGAAGAAGAAGAAGAAGAAGATGAAGAAGATGAAGATGATGAAGAAGATGATGAAGAAGAAGATGAAGATGATGAAGAAGAAGAAGAAGATGAAGAAGAAGATGAAGATGATGAAGAAGAAGAAGATGAAGAAGATGAAGAAGATGAAGATGAAGAAGATGAAGAAGATGAAGAAGAAGAAGATGATGAAGAAGAAGATGAAGAAGAAGATGAAGAAGATGAAGAAGATGAAGAAGAAGAAGAAGATGAAGAAGTTGAAGATGAAGAAGATGAAGAAGAAGAAGAAGATGAAGAAGATGAAGAAGATGAAGAAGAAGAAGAAGATGAAGAAGTTGAAGATGAAGAAGATGAAGAAGAAGAAGAAGATGAAGAAGGTGAAGAAGATGAAGAAGAAGATGAAGAAGATGAAGAAGAAGATGAAGAAGAAGATGAAGAAGATGAAGAAAAAGAAGATGAAGAAGAAGAAGATGATGATGAAGAAGATGAAGAAGAAGAAGAAGAAGACAATATAAAAGAAGAAGAAGATATAGAAGAAGATATAGAAGAAGAAGATATAGAAGAAGAAGATATAGAAGAAGAAGAAGAAGAAGAAGATATAGAAGATAAAGAAGAAGAAGAAGAAGTATATACAGTACTGAACAAATTTCTGGACACAACTTCTCTTTTCAACTTTTTTTTTTTTAAAGTAACATCCCCACATAATCACTTGCTGTTGTTACTTGGAAAAAAAGAGGTTTCTTGCATCATTTACCCTCAAAACAAGTGTTGGAAGCTATTTAAGGCCATTTCAAATAGTCAGCTCGAATAATGAGCTCGAATACCGACTCGAATAGTGAGCTCGAATTCCGAGGTCGAATCGAATAGTAAAAATTATTCGACTCGAATATTCGACTGATCTCGAATAATTTACTATTCGAATTCGACCTAACTCGAATTTTGAAAAGGGGTATTTGAGCACCACTAATGTACAGTACAAAGCATATTAATAACCAGCTGTTTTACTTGTTTTATTTTGCTGCCTGAAAGTGTTAATTTCTAGGCATGGAAGTGACAGCTTTTGTCTTGTCAGTAGCTTGTCAGGAATATAGTAAACATCACTGAAAAGCAAATTACAGCCATAAAAGTTTTTTTTCGCCACAATACAACTTCTGAGGACGGTAGAGGTAGCATAAGTTTAATAGGTCATGAATTTTCACTCTGGGAAACTTAATAGACTGCTGCTGATTAGAGACAGTAAAACATTCAACCTACTTTGTGAATGTTTAAATATAAGAGAAAACCCTGGGATACTTAAAAAAGTCATTTTGAGGAGTAGGAGGATAAGTATAATTGTTTATCTCATCAGTTTATTTTCACCTCTGGTTCACTTTAACCACTTAAGGACCAACATATAAAATGGCCTTAAGGACCAGAGCGTTTTTTTTGGTTTTGACATGCTTTGTTTGAGTTTAGATATTTCAGTAAATTTTTGGTCTATCCAAACAAATGTGATATTGTTTTTTTCAGAACAAATAGGGCTTTTTATCTATACCACTTAATTATATTGATAATGGAATTTTATATGTTTTTTAAGAGAATTTATGCTAAAAAAAAGTAAAAAAATGTATATTGTCTGAAATTTTCAACCAAAAATATGTATATATCTTGAATTAAAACATAAATTCTTTTCAAAATGTATTCTGCCATATGTTTCTAATATATATGTGCAAAAAAAATGAAAACTATTTACATCTTTGGTACATTGTAGAGACTGTGAAAAAAAGTGTAATTTTGCTTTTCAGTGAACAAAATCTACAATGCTTGTTTTCTGCGTTGTACATCACTTCTCTGAAGCACTAAGTCACTGAAATAGTAACATTCCCACCAAAATGACCCCATTCTGTAAACTAGACCTCCTGAGGTATCCATCGATGGGGGCATTGGTGATTTTGACTGCACAGATTATTGGTGGAAATTGATGGAATGTATAACGACAAAAAGAAAAAATCATTTTTTTTTGTTCAGACATGTCAGTTTTTTCTGTTTTTTGACAGACATGCTTTGAAGTATTGTAGAAATTCACCCCACAAATGATTCAGTAATTCCTTCTGAATAAAACGATACCAAATATGTGTGGCTAGACTATTGCTTTAGTCCAATACAGAGCTTAGAAGAAGTTGTCAATTATTAAACTTTCAAAGACCATAAATCACACGCTTGCATTTCCTAGCACAGCCTGCTTTTGATGAAGTCTGAGGTAAAAAGTCTGTCAAATTCCCGCCAAAATGACCCCATTCTGTAAACTAGACCTCCTGAGGTATCCATCGATGGGGGCATTGGTGATTTTGACTGCACAGATTATTGGTGGAAATTGATGGAATGTATAACGACAAAAAAAAATAATAATTTTTTTATTCAGACATGTCAGTTTTTTCTGTTTTTTGACAGACACGCTTTGAAGTATTGTAGAAATTCACCTCACAAATGATTCAGTAATACCTTCTGAATAAAACGATACCAAATATGTGTGGCTAGACTATTGCTTTAGTCCAATACAGAGCTTAGAAGAAGTTGTCAATTATTGAACCTTCAAAGACCATAAATCACACGCTTGCATTTCCCAGCACAGCCCGCTTTTGATGAAGTCTGAGGTAAAAAGTCTGTCAAATTCCCGCCAAAATGACCCCATTCTGTAAACTAGACCTCCTGAGGTATCCATCGATGGGGGCAGTGGTGATTTTGACTGCACAGATTATTGGTGGAAATTGATGGAATGTATAACGACAAAAAAAATAAATCATTTTTTTATTCAGACATGTCAGTTTTTTCTGTTTTTTGACAGACACGCTTTGAAGTATTGTAGAAATTCACCTTACAAATGATTCAGTAATTCCTTCTGAATAAAACGATACCAAATATGTGTGGCTAGACTATTGCTTTAGTCCAATACAGAGCTTAGAAGAAGTTGTCAATTATTGAACCTTCAAAGACCATAAATCACACGCTTGCTTTTCCCAGCACAGCCCGCTTTTGATGAAGTCTGAGGTAAAAAGTCTGTCAAATTCCGGCCAAAATGACCCCATTCTGTAAACTAGACCTCCTGAGGTATCCATCGATGGGGGCATTGGTGATTTTGACTGCACAGATTATTGGTGGAAATTGATGGAATGTATAACGACAAAAAGAAAAAATCATTTTTTTATTCAGACATGTCAGTTTTTCTGTTTTGTGACAGACATGCTTTGAAGTATTGTAGAAATTCACCCCACAAATGATTCAGTAATTCCTTCTGAATAAAACGATACCAAATATGTGTGGCTAGACTATTGCTTTAGTCCAATACAGAGCTTAGAAGAAGTTGTTAATAATTGAACCTTCAAAGACCATAAATCACACGCTTGCTTTTCCCAGCACAGCCCGCTTTTGATGAAGTCTGAGGTAAAAAGTCTGTCAAATTCCCGCCAAAATGACCCCATTCTGTAAACTAGACCTCCTGAGGTATCCATTGATGGGGGCATTGGTGATTTTGACTGCACAGATTATTGGTGGAAATTGATGGAATGTATAACGACAAAAAGAAAAAATCATTTTTTTATTCAGACATGTCAGTTTTTCTGTTTTGTGACAGACACGCTTTGAAGTATTGTAGAAATTCACCCCACAAATGATTCAGTAATTCCTTCTGAATAAAACGATACCACATATGTGTGGCTAGACTATTGCTTTAGTCCAATACAGTGCTTAGAAGAAGTTGTCAATTATTAAACCTTCAAAGACCATAAATCACACGCTTGCATTTTCCAATACAGCCCGCTTTTGATGAAGTCTGAGGTAAAGAGTCTGTCAAATTCTGTAAAATAGACCCCCTGAGGTATTCATCGATGGGGGCATTGATGATTTTGACTGCACAGATTATTGGTGGAAATTGAATAAAATAAATGAATTTTTCTTTTTGTCCTTATACATTCCATCAATTTCCACCAATAATATGTGCTGTCAAAATCATCAATGCCCCCACGGATGGATACTTCAGGGGGTCTAGTTTACAAAATGGGTTCATTTTGGTGGGAAATTGAGGGACTTTTTACCTCAGACTTAATTGAAAGCGGGCTGTGCTGGAAATTGCAAACGTGTGATTTATGGTCTTTGAAGGTTCAATAATTGACAACTTCTTCTCAGCACAGCTTTGAACTAAAGCAATAGTCTAGCCACGCATATGTGGTATCGTTTTATTCAGAAGGAATTACTGAATCATTTGTGGGGTGAATGCCTACAATACTTCAATTTGAATGGAATGTTTGGGAAGAAAAAATAAATGTAGCAATTTTTTTTGGGCGGGGGGTTTCAGTTGCTCCTTCTGAATAAAATTATATCGCCTATGTGTGGCTACTGGCGCTTTGTGTACCATAAATTTGAAGGACAATCCAAGTTAAAAATTTAGGCAGGTGTGGTACACTTTGAAACAGTCTTTCAAACAAAGTCCTGGTTTTTCGGGACATTCGGGGCAATGGTATCGTGTATCCGTCCTTATTTTTTGTTTAGTGCAGACCCTACACTTTTTTTGGGGGTATTGCTTTTTCCCCGTCTGTGGTATAATTTCTGGAACATGATATCCAGAAAGTCTCTCGACTGAATCAAATCTTCTGCCAGGGTGAGTTGCAGCTTTGGAAATGAGAGATTCAGCTATTTCCTCCTGGAATTCTAAATTGCTGAGAGAGTTTTTTGACATTTTGTATAGTATAAAGCTGTTGTAAATTCCCAACTGCAGCAAGTATAAGCCTAATTTTTTATACCAATATCTGGTTTTGCGTGCGGCCAGGTACGGCTTCATTGCCGCGTCATTGCGGTCTACACCACCCATATATTGGCTGTACTCATGAACACATTTAGGTTTCTCTTGTGCTCCAGTCCTGGGTGTTATGCTTTCAGGAGTATGTATGGTTGAAAGCATATATACGTCCCTTTTTCCCCTGTACTTCAGAGCCAGCATCTCTTCACTGCGGAGACCCTCAGATTCATCAGGTTTGAGGCGCTTGTTGACAAGGCTCTGAGGGAAGCCTTTGCGGTTGGATCTGATGGTACCGCAAGCTGGCGTGTTCTCTCTCGCTAAATGTTTGAATAGTGAGATGCTGGTGTAATAGTTGTCTAGGTACAGGTTGTATCCTTTGTTCAGGAGAGGGTGAATCAGATCCCAGACAACTTTACCATTTGTGCCCATATAAGGTGGGCACCCAGGTGGATCCAGCTGGCTGTCTTTTCCCTCGTACACTCGGAAAGCGCATGTAAATCCAGTGCTGCTTTCACAAAGCTTATAAATTTTTATGCCATATCTGGCACGCTTGGAAGGGATGTATTGCTTGATCCTAAGTCGACCAGTGAAGTGTACCAGGGACTCGTCAATACTTATATTTTTTTCTGGCACGTATACCTCTGAAAATTTTTGCGATAGGTAGTCAATTAGGGGCCGAATTTTGTATAGGGGATCAATATTTGGATCTTCTCCGGTTTGGTACTGGGAATTGTCACTGAAATGGAGGAAGCGCAAGATGGTCAAATAACTTGTCCTCGACATTGTTTGCGAAAAAATCCCCATATGTTGAATTGGTCTTTTCGACCAATACCGTTTTAGGTCTGGTTTTTTGGTAATGCCCATGTTTATTGTGAGGCCTAAAATGTTTTTATTTCCTCCACTGTAGTGGGCCACCAGTTCTTAGGCCTCGCATAGCTGGATTGCGGTTTCTCAGCAATGTGTTGCTGAGCGTATAAGTTTGTTTGCTCAGCAATAGAGCCGAGGAGCTCATCAGTGATTATGAGTTCCATAAATTGAATTGGGGAGAGGTTAGCCGTTTGCACTTTAATTCCAGCCTGGCCTGTGAAAGGAGGAATTGAGGGTGCTTCTAGGTTGGCAGGCGACCACACGGGGTGAAGCAATTCCTCCAGTACGTCAGTGCGGCGACGTTTAGTAGAAGCGCTCTGTTGCCTGCGGCGTCTCTGTCTGGGTGTTGCGACACTCTCTTCCTGCTCCTGACTAGTGCTTGGCTGCTCTGGCATGGCTGTCTCAGAACTCTCAGTCTCCTCCACGTCCGATTCACTTGGTAGGGTGTCACTGTCAGGGATTGGCTCAAACTCTGAGTCTGAATCTTCAGGCTCTGATTCTTCAGAGTCTAATTCCTCACTGGATTCCCCAGACTGGCAGATCAGATCTACAATCTGCTGAGCAGTAAAAGATCTCTTCGCCATCACGTATATAGTGCAGGACACAATATAAAGGACACAATATACCCTAACAAGCCTGTATATGCACAGACAATATCAGACCCCACACTGACACTATATACGTAAGCGTATAAACCCTGAACCTATATGCCACCCTTTACACTACTGATATACAGCCCTATATACCCTACACTGTACACTAAACCCGATTTACCCTACACGATATACCCGACACTATATACTAAACCCTTTATATCCTACGCTATATACTAAAGCCTATATATACACCCTACACTATATACTAACCCCTATATACTAAACCCTATACACCCTACACTATATACTAATCCCTATATACCCTACACTATAAACTAAGCCCTATATACCCTACTCTATATACTAAACTATATACTAAACCCTAAATACCCTACACTATACCCTAAACACTATATACCCTGCCTATTATACTAACCCCTATCTAACTGCAGTAAAGCACAGTAAATAAAATCACAATCCAGTAAATATTATATATATATATATATATATATATATATATATATATATATATATAAATATATATATACTATATATATATATATATAGTTATATACTATATATATAGCTATATGCTATATATATATATATATATATAGCTATATACTATATATATATATAGCTATATATTCTATATATATATATATATATGGGTGGTTGGAAGGGGATCAAGGGATGAATTGGGGGGAGATCGGGATAAATAAATGTATCTAAAAGTGTTATTTTTTTGTAAAATCGCACAGCCTGTCACGGCTGCAGGCTGTGCGTCTCTCCCTGTCACAAAAGATCCTCACAGTGACAGGGAGAGGGAGGCGGAACGGCAACTATGTTGCCTTTCGGAGGGTGATCGCTGTGATTGGCTCACAGCGATCACACTGCAGGGAGCCAATCAGTGACGGCTCCTGCCGATACCCGGAAGCCTTAGCTGTCATAAGACAGCTAAGAGCTCCGGATTCCGTGCAGACGATCGCGGCGGGGAGCGGCGGCGCCGGTGATAGAGATCTACGCCCTGCCAACTAGGAGCCCATCAAAACAGGGCGTAGATCTCTATCACCTTGGTCCTTAAGTGGTTAAAGGAATACTTAAGTCTAGTAAAAAAAATTTCCAGTTTCACTTACCTGTGGCTTCTACCGGCCCCTGCAGGATCCTCTGGTTCCCCACCGTGGCTCAGTTTCGCTTTCGCCAGCTGAGCCTGGAGCCGCCCACTGCACCTGCGTGGCCCTGGCTGCGTGTCCTCATTTGTGCTCCCATCACTGGGAGCATCCTGCGCAGGCGTAGTATGAGAAAATCTCTACTGTGCCTGCCCAGGATGCTCCCAGTGACAGGAGCGTGAACGAGGACGTGCATGGACAGGACCATGCAGGCGCAGTGGCCGGTGACAGGCTCAGTCGACAAAAATGAAATTGAACCACGGCGGGGGACCGGAGGATCCTACAGTATCTATGCAGGCACAGCAGGGGCTGTTAGAAGCCCCAGGTAAGTATAACTTCTTTTTTTTTACCAGACTTAAGAATCCATTTAAAGAAAAAAAAATGGTGAAAAAATTAAAAAAGAATGCTGAAATATGCTTACAAGAGTGGATTGGGCAAGCTGCCTCAGGAGAGTAGATATTTCATGTTTATAATTTCATTTCTTAAAATATTAGCATTAGCCTTATGAAGTGAAACAAAGTTGAAAAAGCTTGATGCGTTATATTTCTAAGCTTGTTCCAAGGAAAAGTGAAATGTCTGGTATGTTAAATTACGGATGGATTTAATCCCCTGTCATATTTTACCTTTGGGACACTCCAGATGCCAGGTATACACTGCTGTAATTTGTTTCTCTGAGTCCTCTTCAAAAGACGATAAACATGATTTCACTAATATTCACTGGCTCTTCATAATTAGATATGCTGTATTTATTCTACTTGATGAGGAATCTTTTCAAGACAGTAAGATACTGTCAGTAGGTAATATAATGGCTGCTGCAGCTAGATGGTTCTGGGGATTTAAAGAGAACCATAGATGGTTCATGGGGAGGGGGGAGGGGCTGATGGTACACAAAGGCATGTTCTCTGCCTCATAACATGCCTCTGTGTCCCCCCACTACGCTCTCTGCCCCCCCCCCTGCTGCCGGACCATAGCCCCTGAGACTAGCGACAATATTTGTCACTATCTCTCTCTCCCTGGCCACGCCCCCTGCAGCACCTCGCCTCCCTGCGTGCTGTGAATGTGAGACACCGTCTCTCATTCCAGTGTCATGACCCAGAGGTCACAAAAGTGAAAGGAGCGCGAAGAGCGGCGGTTTGTGCGACTACCTGATCCGCTAAGCCCCCCAGATCCGGTAGCCGCTCTCTTTAAGTATAAATGCATACTGCTAAAATCCTTAAGGATCCCATGAATGGTACAATTTTTATGAATAATTCTAAAATACGATTGATTTGTTAAAAATTGATTGGGAATAATCTTTTTGTGATCAACAACTGTCACATAAAGAAGAAATGATCATACCTCATGAGTGGTAAATTAGGATATTTTGTCAAGTATTATTTAATAGGGTCGGGGTGAATAATTGCAAATGACAAATATTCTATATTGGCAATCTTTCTTTGATTTAAAATCAAATATTTTGGTTATTTGTTATATTTTAAAAAAATAAAAATATTGGGATAAAAACAAGCAAGTTGAAAAATTAGATCACTAATAAATGTTGAAATCATACAGATAGCAATAAAGCTTTCTAAAAAAAATGAATTGATTGTATACATCAGTGGTACAATATTTAACTTGATCAGAACAGATCATAATAATTCATCAAACAGAGCAACAAACCAGCTATAAACGATCAAGTATCTGATCTCTTTTAAACTGTTGTGAGCAACTGTTCATCCTTCTTATTATAGAACTAGTAGACCCAGCCCGTTTAAAAACGGGCTCTAGGTCTACGGCCGCCGCCAGTGCGCATGCGCGCGCACGCTGTGCACGCAACCGCCGAGCGCCAAGTACGTGCCCAGCACTCCCAACGCAGACGCGTGCCTGCACCAGCCCACCTCGCTCGCCCGCACCAGCCCACCTCGCTCGCCTGCACCCGCCCACCTCGCTCGCCTGCACCCGCCCACCTCGCTCGCCCGTCCAGCTCCCTGGTCCCAGCTGTCTGTTACTGCGCACATGCGCAGTAACAAAAATCCTGGGACACAGGGACAAAACTGCTGGACGCAGCGACACTTAGCTTTTATTAGGTAGAATTTGATCTGATTTATTTGATCAAAATATAAAATCGTTCGTAAAAATGTTGCCATTCACGGGTATCTTTAGAGAGGCAGGTAAGTCTCAGAAGAATAAGATGGCTGAACTGGATAGTTGGTACATTACACCAACACATACCAGTTATAAAATACATAAATAGTAGAACCACCTGTGGGTGGGTGGGGGTGTATGTATGTGTAAGCGGGGTGGGGTAGGGTAAGAGAAGGTTCACAACTTGTACATTTTGGATGACTAACCTGTTAAGTGTAACCTTAGGGTAACATGGCATTCCCTCTTTCAGGGGTTGATGACATGGCTGAGGGATATGCACATTTCCAACAGCTGGTGTTCACAAACTTTTATGCAAGTTCACCCGCAGCCAATTTTAGTCCCATAATTCGCAGAAATACCTTGAACATAATAGAGGTAGAGCTAACACATTCTCAAACATTCACATTGGGATTTGTGCATTCATCAATTGTGTATTTCCATGCTTGGGTGTTCACTGTTTAATGGGTTAACTGCACTTCACCAAGATTGTCAATCACTATTCAAGACCTGCAGCTGGCACATAGGCTCTTCAGGTTGATCCACTCGCCTCGTGTGATGCCAGATCATATGAGCATTGAGCAAGGGTTTATGGTGTTGTCAGATTCAGCTAAGGTGTATAGGGATCTCCTAAGACCTAATACACATTTGCCCAGTGGGTAAAAGTTAAGAGTCAATAAAACACATAAATTATTGCAACAAACTGACTGCCTCTGCTGAGAATCAGCAGCCCCCGATTCCCCTGTGTTCTGTGTCCCTCTACCTCCTTATTCTTAAATCTAGCAGAGGAGCTCAAGTAAGAGAGTCATAGTTGTGTTTATTTTGGCAATATGTTTAGGTTACACATTACTGAGCAAAGCTTGCTGGCAGGCGATATATTTTTGAATAATGCTGGATATGACATATAACATGTTTCTCAACATCCACAAACAATAAGATTAAGAAGAAAGGGTTGTAAATTGGCACTACATGCATGAGGGTGACTACACATTGCCATGTCCACTCATATATACATGAGGAAATAAAGGAGAGGGTTGTCGGCATTTGAGTGTACTTAGGACCAGGACCTCAAAAGAAGGTGGTGATGAGGTTACAATGTTTATGGCTATACCTCTGCCGTTGTGATGTGTTTAATTATATTATGGGTATAAATATATTACATTGCTGGCACAGGGATGTTTTCTTAAAGTGTACCTGAGATGAAAAGAACAAATAATTTTTACTAAGCTGGGGCTTCCTCCAGCCCCCTGTAGTCTGTCATCTTGCTTGATGCCCTCCCAGTTCCCTCGATTGTACCATTGTCAACCCCGTTAAAGTACTCAACTTGGCCCAGTCACAGACTACTTTGCATGCGTGGTCCCAGATGTGCACCTCCTTGAATGCACTCTCATGGCTGGGAGCATTATGGGAGCATTATGCACATGTGCAGATTGTTAAAGGGACTCTGACCGGTACTGCAAAGTACTTAAAGATGCATACCATTCTGTAGCTTGCTCTCTCCTCTTTTATTTGATGCCTGAAATGCCGTTCTACACCAAGTAGTTTTTGTTCGATTTCAATTTGAAAATCGCATCTGCCATCTTGGCTATGTTATAACTTCCGGGTCACCCCTGTCCAGAGAAGTATTCCTCTCTGTTAGAGAAGTGCAACACTGAATGAAGCAGGAAGAGGAAGTTACATGCATGGCCATTGCAAGAGGCTCCTCCAGAGGGGTCATAGCACGACTTTGTATGAAGTCATCTGTCCCTATGCATTTTGTAGCGGCAAAACCAGGGGGAGTTTGGATAAAACAAGCGGCTGGTAAGTGTGCTGATACACTCAATTGTTCGTGGGTATGCTTAAAGGCATACCCATGAGAGGTGCTGGGAGTCCCTTTAAGACTTGTAACTACACTTGCGCAGAATGCTACTGGCCATGGAAGCATGATGGAGGAGGCATGTGGCCTGGAACAGTGCATGCACAGAAGCCAGCAAACCAGCTGGATTGTGGACTGCACAGCAGCACAGCGAATTGCACCAGGAGGACATCGATGGAGCTGAGAGACTACAGGGAGCTGGAAGGAGCCCCAGTGGTAAGTAATAATCATCTTGTTCTCTTTATGGGAGGTTTACTGATTTACTGATTACAGGTTTTAATGATGCACTGAACACTAGAGATGGTAAATTAGAGACTGGTGAATTCAAGTTTCAGCTACTGCATTTAATTACGGTAGTACATTTCTAAACTGCGTTTATTAACATAAAATGAACATAAAATTTACATCAACTCAAATTGAATAGTCTCCCTTTGTCCATCTCTACCGAACCTGCTATTTGCAGGCACTTTGTTTAAACATTTACAGCAGTACAGCTAAAGTTTCCTGTTAAACCAAGTTGATTATTTGTAGCAAGTAATCAGGAGTGTGTTTAGCCTTGTTTCAACATTAGGCAGCCTCACACTCCAGAGGCCTTAGTAAATACCCAAACAGTGTGCTAGGGTAATAAATTAACACCAACTGCTGCAGGCATCAATGAATAAGACACAGTTGCTTAAGGCTGGGTTATAGGTCAGTTTAATAGCTGACCCCTTTGCCCCTGTATACTCCATTAGGCTTAATGGCTTTGGTTAATTTGTCTTAATACTAGCTTGGCTGCACATCTGAGTAGTCTGTGTGGAAAATAAAGCAACCTCTGTGTTATAATCCAATTGGCACAATTCTAGATTACAGGATGAATGGACATTCAGCTAAAGAACAAGTAATAGGAAGAAGTCTTAACAAGTAAAAGAGGAATTGATTCATTCCCCTGTTCACAAGACACCATTGAGGCAGTAATAATTAAATAATTGACATCTGTGGTGTGTGGTATACATTTGATAGTAGGGATTGTAATGAACATTTAGAAACATAGAAGGGCTTTTGGTTGATTATTCTTCTAAAAGAGTTAAAGGGGAACTCTTGTCTAGGGACAGAGCAGGTTAAGGTCTTGTGAGCAACTGTTGTAATTTCTAAATAGGGCTTGGGAGAAAAGCTAGTCTGTTGTTCAGAAACTAATCTTATTGCCTACATTCACTGCATCCAGTGGCATCACAAAGGGGGTGGGGGAGCGGTCCTCCCTGGGTGTCACTGCAGAAGGGATGACACCCAGGCAGAGGGGAGGCGGTGCTTTTTTCACTGCCAGGACCTGGTGGGGGCAGGTCTACGGTGGATGAAGGGGCAGAGCTATGGGGACACTGGTAAAATGGATGGGGCTACAGCAGATGAAGGAGTGTGGCTACAGTGGATGCCAGCCAAAGGGGCAGAGCAACAGACAGCCCAATGTGCAGAGTGCACAGTGGATGGAGAATTCACCTCTCCAGGTCCTCATGCCGGGGTGTAGCCAGTAGGGTCTCCTTGGGTTGCCAGTCTGAAACTGTGAGTAACAGGATCATGGATTACTGGGGTAAAGGGGTAGTAAAAACAAATGTTTCTCTCCATTTTCATCATTGGAGTAAAGGGGAACACCTTTGACTACCTAATGCCTATACTGTAGGACACCTTTGGCTACCTATGGAGGGGGAACATACCTATGCTGGGGGGCATCTTTGGCTACCTATATGGGAACTACCTATACTGGGGGACACCTTTGGCTACCTATGGGGGGACGTACATATACTGGGGACACTTTTGGCTACCTATGGGGGGGGGGTGTACCTATACTGGTGGACACTTTTGCTTACCCTTGGGGGGCAGCTATATATACTGGGTGATAACTTTGGCCACCTATTGTGGGGGCTACCTATACTGGGGGACACCTTTGGCTACCTATGGGAGGACTACCTTTACTGGGAAACATCTTTTGACTACCTATGTGGGTTAACTACCAATACCGGGGGACACCTTTTGGCTGCCTATGGTGGGAACTTCCTATACTGGGGAACACCTTTTTGCTGCCTATGGGGGGAACTACCTATACTGTGAAACACCTTTGGCTACTTATGGGGGACTAATTATATTGGGGGACACCTTTTGGCTATCTATGAGGGGAACAACCTATACTGGGGACACCTTTGGCTACCTTATACTGGGGGGGGGGGGCACATTTGGCTACCTATACTTGGGAAAATAGGGGCAGTGGTGTAGGGTTCACAGTCACATCTGGGCCCATGCCTGTACTTACCCAAGCCAGAACACCTGTGCTTGCACAAGCCTGTACTTGCCCAAGTCAGAACACTTTTTCTCCTCCCCAAGACTGGGCGCTTCACACACAGGGCCATAGGAAAGCACAATGCTACCTGTTTGCTATGTGTTCAGGTCCTGGTGACATCAGAGCTGGTAGGATAGCAAATGGAGATCCGCACCACCTCTCCGGATAAATCTTGTTTTATTAGTTACAAAATGACATATACATAAAAAAGAACCATAGGTCTGAGCTGGTAGTGCAGAAGCTCACATGAATCTCAGCTGTTCCCCATTAGTGCTCTCTTCCTGCTTGTATCACTTGCACCACCCCTCCCCTTGGCGGCATGATACTTTTTTTTAAAATAAAGCACAGATTGGCTTTATTTGTGTATAGCTCCTCATTTAACAGATAAGAACTACTGTGTTTAAGGCTTTATTGCCTTCATTGCAATTGAATTACTTGAGAATTTCTGCCTCAGATGGCTGTGATGTATGGGCAGATCAACCAAGAGACAGCAATGTATAGGCTATGTCTCTCAGCCCCATACTGCACATAGATGTTCCAATGTTCAAGACCACAATCTATGTAGAAGCAGGCTGAGAAGAGTGCCACATTAAATACTATCTACAGCCCATGCTCACGCACACCTAGATACTGTATATTTTCATCCTAATTTTTACTTTTATTATTATTCGCATTCATCTATTTATTTTTATTCTAATTGCTATGTACATTATTTTATGAACCAATCCCATTCAATCGTTATCTGTGTGTATATTCATAATTTTTATTGGGCAATCACAATGAAACTATTTGAGAATGTTTAATATATTTTGTAAGTAAAGATGTGAGTGTAATTTCACAAGATGGCACTACCCCTAGCCACAGCACAGGAGCTGATAAAGACGCTGCTCTGTATAAACAAACTTTGTTGCATGAGGGGTGTCACCTGATGAAGGCTGTGTCCCTAGAAACGCAGCATGACTATGTGACCTCTTGACGTAACAGTGGGAAGGCACGCCGCCTGCAGCTGATCTACAGCAGTGATGAGCGAAAATGCAAATATTCTTTTCGCCGAATTTTCGCGAAAATAAATACTATTTTCGTTTCGAAAGGCGAAAATTCGCCGAATATTTTCGTATTAATTTTCGCCTAAAGTCCGTTTTTTTTCGCGTTGAATATATAAGCCCCCTTACAAGCTAGAATCACCAAATTTGCAGAGTATATTAAGGAGATATTTGGGTACAAGAGGAAAAAGAAATTTTTCAAAAAGACCTTATAGTTTTTGAGAAAATCGATTTTAAAGTGTCAAAGGAAAAAAGTATAAATTTTAATGCAGTAAATGACAGTTACTGTAGCAAACCTAGCAGTAGTGTAAATTTACTAATATCAAAAGAAAGGGCCAAGTGTAAGTGCCATGGGCTAAGTGCAAAGGGCCAAGTGCCAAGTGCAAAGGGCCAAGTGCAAGTGCAAAGGGCCAAGGGTCAAATGAAAAGGGCCAAGTGCAAAGGGCCAAGTGCAAAGGGCCCTTGGCTCTTGGCCCTTTGCCTTTGCACTTGGCCCTTTTCATTTTACACTTGGCCATTTGCACTTGCACTTGGCCCTTTGCACTTGGCCCTTTGCCTTTGCACTTTGCCCTTGCACTTGGCCCTTTGCACTTGGCCCATTGCACTTGCACTTGGCCCTTTGCCTTTGCACTTGGCCCTTTGCACTTGCAATTGGTCCTTTGCCTTTGCACTTGGCCCTTTGCCTTTGCCTTTGCACTTTGCCTTTGCACTTTGCCTTTGCACTTGGCCCTTTGCACTTGGCCCTTTGCACTTGCACTTGGCCCTTTGCACTTGGCCCTTTGAACCTGCACTTGGTCCTTTGCACTTGGCCCTTTGCCTTTGCACTTGGCCCTTTGCCTTTGCACTTTGCCTTTGCACTAGGTCCTTTGCACTTGGCCCTTTGCACTTGGCCCTTTGCATTTGCAATTGACCCTTTGCACTTGGCCCTTGGCCCTTTGCCCTTGCACTTGGCCCTTTGCACTTGGCCCTTTGCCCTTGCACTTTGCCCTTGCACTTTGCCTTTGCACTAGGTCCTTTGCACTTGGCCCTTTGCACTTGGCCCTTTGCACTTGGCCCTTTGCATTTGCAATTGACCCTTTGCACTTGGCCCTTGGCCCTTTGCCCTTGCACATTGCACTTGGCACTTGGCAGTTGGCCCTTTCTTTTGCTATTAGTACATTTACACTACCTCTAGGTTTGCTTAAGTAACTGTCATTTACTGCATTTAAATTTATACTTTTTTCCTTTGAAACTTTAAAATCGATTTTCTCAAAAACTATAAGGTCTTTTTGAAAAATTTCTTTTTCCTCTTGTACCCACATATCTCTTTAATATACCCTGCAAATTTAGTGATTCTAGCTTTTAAGGGGGCTTAGATATTCAACGCGAAAAAACTGACTTTAGGCGAAAATTAATTGCGAAATTTTGCCTTTATTTTCGCGAAAATTCGGCGAAATCGAAAATGGGATTTTCGATGCGAAAATGGCTTTGGCGAAAATTTGCAAGCAACACTGATCTACAGTATCTAGTCTGTAACTGAGGGTTGTGCAATGCCGCTGGCCACAGTGTTTGCTCCAGCTTAGTCATTTCCAGCCTGTGCATTGCTCCACCCTATACAGGGTAGGTATATTTATATGTGTGTGTTTTATTTCATAAATTGGTATCTTGCCATGTTGGCATATGTTTGTTTATGTGATATTTCCTAGATATCTGCCCCCAATAAGATCTCTGTTTGCTTTTGCCATGCTCCTGCAAAATGACAAATTTTTGCAAACACATTTCTATGGTAGCTCAAAAAGGTAGATTAAGTACTGTAAATACAATCAGAATTGTAATAGCAAACATTATGCACAAATCCACAAAAGCAAAGTCACTCATTATGAACATGAGCACTAGAGATGACCCTCATGTTTCGCTGGCGAGCAGTATTCTGCTAGCAACCGCTTTTCGCATTCGCGGTGAACAGCGAACATTTGGCGTGTTCGATTCACCCCCTATACATTATCATTGAGCTAAACTTTGACCTATTACCTCACAGTCAGCAGACACATGGCAGCCAACCAGCTAGCACCCCTTCCTGGACCCCCACCCCCCTTTCAAAAGCAGTTGCGGTGGCCATATTGGATTAATTCTCTGCTGGCTGCAGACTGTTAGCGAGAGCAGGGTCAGACTTGCCGAAGATAGGTAGGGAAAGCATTAGTTAGGCCTGTGTCCTTGTTCCTCAATCTTGACTAGCAGTGAAATCACCCCAAACAGCCCTATTGAGTGCTAGCACATCGGTCTCCTGTGTTTTTTTTGTGTGTGTGTGACACTCCACAGTCCACTGACACCCAGAGCTGTGTGCACACTATTGCTGTTGCCTCTTTAAGTTGCAGGCACAGAACCACTCCAGTGCATTATTATTTCACTATATTCTGATAGTACTATTGCATTTCTCAGTGTGAGACACTCCACAGCCCACTATGCTGTGGAACTGTGCACAATGTGATTTCTGCCCTTCAGGGCTTAAAACACGACTTTGCGTCAACTCCGTAATTTTTGGTGAGACTCTTGGCATGGATGCCCCTCTGGCATGCCCACGTCCAGGTGTTAAGCCCTTAGAAGTTTCTTCAACACTTTTGTGGCCAGAAACAGTCTTTGATGATTTTAAAATATGCCTGCTCATAGAAGTCTATGGCTGTTCGCCACATTCGCTTGTTAGCAAACTTTTTGCGGAAGTTTGCAAAATTCTATGTTTGTGACATCTCTAACGAGCACTGATCTTGTAGTGGCTGGATAGTGTACTGGTTAAGGGCACCGCCTTTGACATGGGAGACCAGGGTTTGAATCCTGGATAGTGTCAGTACCTATTCAGTAAAGACTTCAAGGCAAGACTCCGTAACACTGCAGTGTGTCCCAGTGGCTGCAGCTCTTGAACGCTTTTGCGTCCGAAAGGAGAAAAGTGCTATACAAATGTTTGGATTATGATCTCAGGTATGTTAATTCATCCTATTCTTCTATGCAGTTTTGTATAAGTAAAATTATTGAAAACATGCTGTTACTCCATAACATTCTCCAGAACCTTCATCTGAAAAAAATCTGAAAGTTAATTCGTGATTGCCAAATAAATATTTTTGCTCGCTAGGTTTTTATTTTATTTTATTTCATGCTAAGGTAGAAAGGAATGGTTTCTAATCCTCAAAGGATTGACAAGTAATAGCAACTCTACCTCCTCCACCCTTGTAACCTCTACCAGATGAGCTTGAACTTTCTCTAAAGTCCTTTTTGCAGCAAAATCTACAATTTACATTTTCATAAGAATGAGAACTTTCTTCAAAATATGATCACTCATGCCTAATGACTTCATTACATTTTGTGAAATGTGTTTTCACATGCCCGTATATTTTTTGCATATATTGAGATCAGTTCAAAGACATGTTTTGTGCCCACTGCCCATAGGTTTTCGTGAATATTCTGTGACATTTTTGCAAAATTTATACTGAAAAGAAACTGTCTGTCAGTACTAACCTTTTCTGGAATAGTAGCTGCAATTTGCCTAGGAAATATGTCTTTGCTGTTAGATCCCCAATCCACCAAAGCTCTCCGAGCCATAGTGGAGAGAGGCAAATTTCCAAAAGATATCCTGATTTCATCTATTGAAAAGTCTCAGAGAAATTCTGCTGCTAACTAAATAGGTTGCATATTATACAACAATGCTTTTCTGCTAACAGGCAATACAATAAATTGCGAAGCCACAGTCTATGTGATCTGGCTATAGGTACAGATGTTGCTGCAGCATTACGCAAGGCTTCATTGGACAAATATAGTGTGTGTAAACTGGCTACTGGCTCTCTATCAAGGGAGGCTTTGAGATAATACATCATCTGAGATTTAGCCGGATTGCTTAGAGATTAGCAATTAATAAGTCCAATTTAGGGGCTATATTCAAGAATTTTGTATCTCTTCAATCATTTAAAGGGACCCTGAAGTAAGAGGGATATGGAGGCTGACATATTTATTTAATTTTAAGCAAATCCAGTTGCCTGGAAGCCCTGCTGGTCCTCTGCTTCTAATATTTTAGCCATAGACCCTGAACAGGCATGCAGAACAGGTGTTTCTGTAAAAAAAATCTTACTATATTAGCTCAGATGCTTATTTCCGGCATGTGATTCTGACACTATTGATGCCAGAATGATCAGCAAGACTGCCAGGCAAACTGATATTATTTAAAAGGGAATAAATATGGCAGCCTCCATATACCTCTCACCCGTTAAGTTCACACACCAAAATTTTGCATAACTTCTGTCATCTGAAGATTTTTCGATTCGTTCTCCATTACGTTATATTAGCAATAACAGGATAGGAAAAAGATGAGATTATCTTCGTTATAACGTCTTGCTCTTCAGACTCTATACTGTTCTTAACAGCTTTGTGTAACTTGTTAATATTAGATTTTAAAAATAGAAACCAATTCTCCAATGGATTATCTTCAGACTATCTGGAATAGTGAAACTTATTGTGTGACTATTATCTCCATAATCAGCTAGATGCTGCAGCCTACGGTGTGCCATCTTTCATTCGCAGTTGGATCCTTGTATGTGCAGGTTTGGTGCTCCTTTTGAGACTTGGCACTGGTGTACTGAACTGGGACTCGGTACCAGTGCACTCTTACTAGAGGTGAGATACTTATTTTTTTATTTTACAAATGAGACTATCTGGAATATCCTCCCCAGAGGAGAAGCACTCACTCTGCTGATGGGTGAATAGCAATTCTCTGAAATGGTAAACCCTCCTCTATAGAGATGGTCAAGGAAATGCAGAAATATACATTTCTTTTCAAATTGTGTTCATCTTGAAACAAGAATAATCCAGATTATTAAGAAGTTATTTTGATTTGGTCTCATTTCAAAATGCATACAAATTGTATAAATTATAAAGCTGGAATAATTTGAATCTCAATGTCCATCTCTGCTCCTCTCTAACCTCCTGAAAAGTTTCTTAGATAATATCCATCAACGAGTTTCAAAAACTGGTTATCTTAAAAAAATGGTACTATAAAATCTTTGCAAGTATCCCAAGAATTGTTATTCGGTAATGGCTGGACACATATAAAGGTGATCTATTCTTAGATTTTATGTAATGGTTCTTGCCCAAATAGTGCAACTCCCATTATGTACACATTGGTGTAAATTCACTAATCTGTGGTGAGCAAAATAACGTACAGCATAATGCATTGCATGAAATGCTCTGCTCCTTGTGTGGTAAGACTTTATGCACGTTATTCTGCTTATCACAGTTTAGAGAATACACCCCAATGTGTGTGATGCTAGTATAATGCTAGTTTACTGGGTAAGTTGCTAGTATAACACACCTTGGGCTTGATTCACACAGCGGTGCTAACTGTTAGCACGCCTGTGAAAACCCCCTTAGCACGACTAAACCAGCTTTTTGCGCGCAAAACTTTATGCGCACACTGCACAGAGCGCAGGGCGCTCCGCGCGAAGTGCCCATTAAAGCCTATGGGACTTAGAGCGCGCACAAAACTTTACGTGCGATGTGATTGAGAAATCCGGTGCTAACCTACTTAGCACCCTGGTTAGCACATCTAAAGACTTTAGACGTGCTAAGTAGGTTAGCACTGCTTTGTGAATCAAGCCCCTTATGACTGTGCTTAAAGGAACTTTATCAAACCATGAGTTCTAATTAGAGATGGCCCGAACCTCCGATTTTCAGTTCGCGAAGCGGGTTCGAACCGCAATAGACTTCAACGGGGAGGTGAACTTTGAAAACTAGAAAAATGTATGCTGGCCAAGTGATGGAAAAGTTGTTTCAAGGGGTCTAACACCTGGAGGGGGGCATGGCAGAGTGGGATAGATGTCAAAAGTACCGGGGAAAAATCGGGATTGGATGCAAAGCAGTGTTTTAAGGGCAGAAATCACATTTGAATGCTTGCAGGCCTAAAGTGCTTTAAAACATCTTGCATGTGTATACATCAATCAGGGAGTGTAATTAGAGTACTGCTTCACACTGACACACCAAACTCACTGTGTAACGCACCGCAAATATTCATCGCAAAAATTCAGGAATCCACCTGGAGTCCTGGACCCTGTTGGTGGTGGCGGAGAAGGCAGTCAAGCGGCCTGCGGGCAGAGATGCTGTGTGGGGACCGACTTAGTCATGGGGCAGCTAGTCACACGGCGTGCAGGTAGAGATGCTGTCTGTGGGGACCGACTTAGTAGCCCTTAGTAGCAACACGCAGTAGCCCTCCGGGATCCATGCCTCATTCATTTTGATAAAGGTCAGGTACTGAACACTTTTGTGACTTAGGCGACTTCTCTTCTCAGTGACAATGCCTCCAGCTGCGCTGAAGGTCCTTTCTGATAGGACGCTTGAGGCAAGGCAAGACAGAAGTTGGATGGTAAATTGGGACAGCTCTGGCCACAGGTCAAGCCTGTGCACCCAGTAGTCCAAGGGTTCATCGCTGCTCACAGTGTCTACATCCACACTTAAGGCCAGGTAGTCGGCTACCTGCCGGTCCAGGCTTTGATGGAGGGTGGATCCGGAAGGGCTAAGGCGAGGCGTTGGACTAAAGAATGTCCGCATGTCCAACATCACCATGAGATCGCTGGAGCATCCTGTCCTTGCCTGCGTGGACATGGGAGAAGGATTACCGGCAGTGGTACCTTTATTGCGTTGTGCTGTGACATCACCCTTAAACACATTGTAAAGCATAGTTGCCAGCTTGTTCTGCAAGTGCTGCATCCTTTCTGCCTTCTGGTGAGTTGGTAACATGTCCGCCACTTTGTGCCTATACCGAGGGTCTAGCAGGGTGGCCACCCAGTACAGCCCATTCCCCTTGAGTTTTTTATACGGGGGTCCCTCAACAGGCTGGACAGCATAAAAAACGCCATCTGCACAAAGTTGGATCCAGGCGTACTATCCATCTCCTCTTGCTCTTCCTCAGTGACGTCAGGTAAGTCCTCCTCCTCCCCCCAGCCATGAACAATACCACGGGAACGTTGAGCAGCACAAGCCACCTGCGACGCCTGCTGCAGTCTTTCTTCAGCCGCCATCTCCTCCTCCAAAGAAACACCTTTCTCATCATCCGAGTCTGACTCCTCTTCCCCACACGACTCTTCCTCCTCCCCCCTCTGTGCTGCCGCAGGTGTTGAGGAAACATCTGATTTTGATGAGAATTGATCCCACAACGCTTCCTCCCATAACTGTTCCTGTTCACGTTTCTCCACAGCTTGATCCACCACTCTACGTACGGCACGCTCCAGGAAGTAAGTGTACGGGATCAAGTTGCTGATGGTGCCTTCAATGCGATTCACCAGGTTGGTCACCTACTCAAACGGCCACATGAGCCTGCATGAATTTCGCATGAGTGCCCAGGTACTGGGTGATCGCTTTCTCCTGTTTTAGCAGGCGAGAGAACATAAGGAGGGTCGAATTCCAGCTAGTCGGGCTATCGCAAATAAGGCGCCCCCCTAGCAACTTGTTTCTCCGCTGAATCTCAGCAAAGTGTGCCATGGCTGTGTAAGACCACCTGAAATTCCCACACAACTTCCTGGCCTGCTTCAGGACATCCTCTAAGCCTGGGTACTTTGACACAAATCTTTGAATGACTAGATTCAGCACATGTGCCATGCAGGGTACATGTGTCAGCTTTCCCAAATTCAACGCGGGAATGAGATTGCTGCCATTGTCACGCACCACGTTGCCGATCTCCAGCTGGTGCGGGGTCAGCCACTGATCCACCTGTTTGTTAAGAGCAGCCAGGAGAGCTGCTCCAGTGTGACTCTCCGCTTTGAGGCAAGACATGTCTAAGATGGCGTGACACCGTCGCAGCACCAGTAGAGTTGAAATGCCACTCAGCCAAGGAGGAAGAGGATGAGGACAGTGAAGAGGATGTAGCAGGAGGAGAGGAGGTGGCAGGAGGCCTGCCTGCAAGCCGTGGAGGTGTCACAAGTTTGTCCGCTGCACAGCCACGTACTACCTGCTTGCCATTGGTCACCAGGTTGACCCAATGGGCTGTGTAAGTAATGTACCTGCCCTGACCGTGCTTGGCAGACTAGGCATTCGTGGTCAGGTGGACCCTTGACCCAACGCTGTGTGCCAGAGATGACACCACTTGCTTCTCAACTTCATGGTACAGTTTGGGTATCGCCTTTTTAGAGAAATAATTTTGCCCTGGTATCTTCCACTGCGGTGTCCCAATGGCCACACATTTACGGAAGGCATCAGAGTCCACCAGCTGGTATGGTAACAGCTGGCGAGCTAACAGTTCCGCCAAGCCAGCTGTCAGACCCCGGGCAAGGGGATGCCTGGCAGAAATTGGCTTCTTCCGCTTAAAGATTTCCTTCACAGACACCTGGCTGCTGTGGGCAGAGGAGCAGGAACCACTCAAGGTCAGAGGCGGAGTGGAGGAGGGTGGCTGTGAAGGTGCAAGGGAGAAAGCGGCTGAAGATGATGCACCTGGAGGAGGAAGAGGAGAAGGAGGGTGGCTTTTCTTTTGAGTGCTGCTTTTGCTCAGGTGCTCTTCCCATTGCAGTTTGTGCCTTTTCTCCATGTGCCTACATGGGTGTTGGCCTTTCCACAGCTCAATTTTTGGAGGCAGAGAGAACAGATGGCATTGCTCCGATCTGAGGCAGACACATTAAAAAAATTCCACACTGCTAAGCCCCCCTGGGGTGATGGCACTATGGTGGCATCAGCAGCTGGCGTAGAAGGGCATGTTGGCTGGCTGTACATAGGTGGCGATACATGGCGCCGGACACTGCCACAAGCTGTTTCTGACGATGAGCTCCCCCTGCTTCTTTCACAAACTCGTCTCCTCCTACTCCTCTCTGATTCCCCCTCTGAACTGTCCCCCTGTTCATCTCCTCCTCTATTGGGAACATATGTGGCATCTGTATCATCATCATCATTATAATCATCCTACCCAGCTTTGCTTGCCTCAGACACCTCCAAAACTCCACTAACAGCAGGTACTTCATCATCCTCCTCCTCATACGTTACGTCCAAAGTGTCACCTAACTCAGACATATGAGGTGGTGTAACTTGCTTAGCGCCTTCATCTGGTTGTAACAATAATGGCTGTGCATCAGTGATTTCCCCACCAAATAACTCCTGCGAACTGTCAAATGTAGTGGATGTGGTACTTGTAGTAGCGCTGGTGGCTGTGGAAGATGAGGTGTTCTGTGTTAAATAGTCAACCACGTCCTGACAATCTTGGGAGTTGATGGGACATGCCTTCTTCTGAGCACTGTACTTTGGTCCAGGGCCGCACAAAATCACATCAGCACGACCTAGCACAGACCTGCTGGGTGGCCTTCCTCTGGGTCTGGCTCTACCTCTGCCTCTACCTGTTTTGTCTGTTTTGTCCATATTGGGGGGGATGAAGTGAAAGGTATTCACTGACTTGACTAATACAATGTGCAGTCACACAGGTGCAGTTAACAGGTATGCACGGAGTGGTATATCACACTGCGTGCACTCACGTAGGAAGGTGGGTGCACTGAACACAACAGGTAGGTATATGCAGTGATGGGCGTTACAATGTGCACCTGTCACACACAGACAGGTACCGGACAGGCACAGTGACACTGTGTGCGTTCACGTAGGTAGGTCAGTGCACTGAAGTGATCGACAGATAGTAGGTCATTATATGCAGTGATGGGTATTAATGTGTAATATTGAAGCAGATTACCTGATAGGCTTTTGTTTTCATATATCAGGTATCACACACACAATTACAGATGTTTATGTTGCACATAAGATACATTTCCTCTGCTGTCTGTGAGAGAAAGCTCTGCCTGTCTCTGACTGAGCTCTCTGCACACATAAAGTTAATGCTGCACTGTGAAAGGAATCCCCCCTCCCCTCATGACTGAGTCTGACCTCAGAATTTCAGCAGACTGTTGTCAGAAAAGTTTGAAAGGGATTAGATAACAGTAAACAGAGAGTAAAGCCGCATCTAAACGCGTAGATGTGGCTCCGATCCTCCTTATCAATCGAGCCGCTGATGCGGCTCGATTGATAAGATCCGACAGGACGGATCTTGCTTCCGCCGATTCCCTGCTTGCTCCCCGTGAGGGGACAATGGCAGGGAATCGAGCGGAAGATAAGCGGCGCCGGTGGGGAAGAGTGAGGAATCGAATCCGGCGCACGCATGGTGAGCGGGGTTGCGGCGGGCACGCGGAAGAGGCGATCCGGCGGCTAATCGAGCCGCCGGATCGGAGCCGCATCTACCCGTGCAGATGCGGCTATAAGGATTCAGATGTATACTGTTTACACCAACACAAAGCAGCACTTCTCAAACATTTCCTATCTCAACTGAAAAAAACATGTCAATCGATATTGGCCCTTTAACGCCATAATCCATTCCTTAAAGAGAATCTGAAGTGAGATTCAAACTCGCTTTTCATCTTATATTCAACAGGGGCATGTTTGCCCCTGCTAAAACGCCGTTATCCCGATAACGAGGGGTCTTTACCCCCCAAATCCCCTCAGTGGTGTCCAGGGATCGCTTCCTGTTGAGGCAGGGCTAATGCCCGCAGCCCTGCCTCACAGCGCGTCTATCAGCGCTGATCGCCACCTCTCCCCCGCCCCTCTTAGTCTTCCTTTACTGAGAGGGGTGGGGGAGAGGCGGAGATCCGCCGGCTGATAGACGTGCATGGAGGCAGGGCTACAGCCGAAAGCTCTGCCTCCATGAGCAGCAAAATCTACAACCAAGTTGGTCGTGGATTTTGCAGGGGGGGATTTGGGGGGTAAAGATCCCTCGTTCTGCCGCGGGATAGCGGCGTTTTAGCAGGGGCAAACATGCTCCTGTTAAATATAAGGTAAAAAGCGGGTTTAAATCTCGCTTCAGAGCCTCTTTAACTTTTGTTATACAAGCAATCTAAGCGATGTGAGTACATAGTGACTAAAGGCCCATACACACGGCATACATTTGGCTGAAGTTGTGAGACAGCAACAAACAGACAATAGGCAACAGCATATTTATGGCAGTGACAATTCGAGTTTGCGACTGTTGTACACACGTGACGGCAGAAACAGTGAACACACAACAGAAGCTGTCTGCCACAGACTACGTATAGTAGTAGTACTATGGTAGCGACTCTGCTGTCTGTAGAAGACTTTCGTACACACGGCAAGACACCAACAGACTAAACGACGGTTCGTGAGACAAAAGTCACTAGAGATTCACCAGTTGAATCGCTCAAACATGGCTGTGTCTGCAGACAGTCTGCTGACAGTCTTTGTCGCTTACCTTGTCCACACGAACAAACCGTCGCACGAAACATCGCTGTACACATGTCTGTACAGACATTTGTACGCCGTGTGTATGGGCCTTTACACAATTTATGAAACTCGCAAACATACATTTTTTAAATCTGGCTAAACGTAATGTGTCTGCATATGTTAAGCTTACCTATTTTTGTGAAAACCCATATATATTTACTAATATTGGCAAAACTGTTATGTCCTGCACATGAATGAATTCACAGCTTGTTTTTCATGCAGTGTTGTTCTGATGTAGGAACACAACAATGTACCCTGTACAGTGGATTAAATCAAGGTAGACTCTTAAAGCAGCGCAAACAGCCATACTGTCCCAGGAAAAAAAAGACATAAGACGATAACTACTTGTTCTACTTACATAACAGATGTACTGTACTGTCCAAGTTTTGATTTCAGTGAATGTTATACAGTAGATAAAGAGAAAACTGCTTCTAGCATTTCCATCAAAAATTCCTCTGATGGAAACCAATCCTTATATAATTTCCTCCCTTCCTTTTTTTCTCCTAAAACTGCACTGTCATAGCTAGCTTGCTTGTAAACACGTGAGCACAGCATAGATCATATTTCAGCAGCTCACTGCACTGCCCTCTGTCAATCAGTGAGGAACAGGAATGTGGGTGATGACAAGCTTTCTTCTTGTCAGTAATGTACCAAATAGAGATAAGATTTATTACAGCAGAAAGATTGGAGTGCTTACAATGCAGGGTAAGGTTGCAGGCTGCATAATAAACACAGAGCTGTGGACTGGGTACATGGAATTTGATTTTGTGGCTGACAATGCCTCATTAACGTGACCCAGAACAGAGACAAAAATGCTATTTGAACTTACCTGGGGCTTCCTCCAGCCTCCCATAGTCTGTGAGGTCCCTCAGCATCCTCTGAGTCCCCTCTGTTCTCCCGCTTGCACAAAAGATAGATCTTTCTCTGATTAGAATCTGATCAGAGAGGGCTCCATACACTGTCCGTAGATATTAAAACTATTTAATATCTTTTGAAGCCCAGCATTGCATTACTCCGGGCCAATGATCTATGATTCCTACTGTCCTGCCCTCAAATACATTTCCTGTCTGGTACGATAAATAAATTTGGTCAATTCCAGACAAAAATTGATCAAAAATATGACCGGGTGGACATGTTGGGGTATTCACAAGAAACACTGAGTAATATATGGCCACCTTTACACAGAGACCTGTGAACTTCCATGGATTGTGTTTGCATCACTCACTGTATCTACGCTTAGATAATGGATTGTGATCAGGATAGAACTTATCCATGTCTTTCTCACTGTAGGAGGTGGGCTTTGGGAGTCTAGCTTGATCCACTGCACCTGGTTCATTGACTTGTTGGTATTGCCTGTTTATTGATGAGCTGTGGGACTGGCTTGGACTAGATGTACCACTTGTACCAATGCCAATATCCCCATTGTGCTGTTCTGATATACATTCTTTGCTAACGGTGATTCATTTACATATCTAAAACATTGCCTTGTGCTTATGGGATTTTCAAGATCTTCACAATCTGAGATGTTTCTAGAGAGAGTACTTTCTCCTTTATTAAATAGATTTAAGCTTAAAGGGAAAATTGTAAGGTATGCGTATGTGTAAGCATCATGTCACACAAGCAGCTTTATTGCTGGTATGCGTGTGTGTAAGCATCATGTCACACAAGCAGCTTTATTGCTGGTATTTGTAGCTGGTTACAGTGCTTGTCTGTGTAGCTATAAAACGGGTGCAAGTATGCCATTGTTATATTAGTAGCTGTATTCAATTACAATCATAGCCATCACTTTTAATAAGGAAAATCAATATGTCTATCCAATCCTACAATCCTCAAACAAGCAAAATGTTGTTTATACTTCTACAGGCAGCAATTCAATGTCTTTCCCAGAAGTGGGCCCACTGCATATATGCTAGATTCTTTGAAGAGGCGGTCATTATTTCTCATCTCAGTCAAGTTTCATCTAGTTCATATACAAGGCTTTACTTGGAATTTGCACAGGTACTGTTTCCGCTATGATTTGCTGTAACTTCTACAAGTACTACTTCAACATATGACAGCAGTCAGTAAAATGCAAAGTTATGCTTTGCTCCATGTGGCTAGACATTAAAGGCCATTATATCACTGTTTTATGCTATGATTTTTTTTTCTGCAGTTGTAGGAGAAAGGCAAACCGGGCACCAATAGTTTGTAAAACACCAATACCATAGACACACAGGCAACAAGTAGCGGGTCTAACAGCCGTTTCGCAAGCTAGGTTGCTTGCTTCTTCAGTTTCTGTTGCAACTGGGTTTCCTAATTAATTGCTGGGAGGTGGAGGAAGTGGGAGAATATCTTGGCCCTAAGATCTCATTTTCACAAAAATGTAATTTTCTGCATGCTTAATTAAAATGTAACATCTATTAAATATTTAACATATTAAATAACAGCTGAGCTAGCAGAAAATGCACACGTGTGCACAAACATTGCACCTGTTGTCTGCTTGTTCACCCTTTATTTTATGCTTTACTTATATTTACATTCAGTTTCAGTTTGAAGTGATAAGACTTTGTGCATTGCATCAGTGTAACAGTGTTACTATAAATGAAGGTAAACTTTTTCAGAATTAAGTAACGTATACCATAAGAAATAATGCACTAAATCTTATTTTTTTTCTACCATAAGCTGGATTATTTATTACGTATAATTGCTAGTTGTGAAATCGGTGTGATGACTGGCTGGAGGTACAAGTCAAAATAGAACTGCCAGTACAATCCTCCCATCATGTAAGCCAGAACCTATTCAGTAAGGAGTTCTATGGGCGAGACTCCCTAACACTGCTACTGCCTACTGAGTGCGCTCTAGTGGCTGCCTCGCAAGCGCTTTGAGTCCGAAAGGAGAAGAAGCGCTATACAAAAAAAGGTATTATTATTATTATGTAGCCATTTAGCTGTACAAAGTGTTTCTCAGATTTAAGTGTGCATACAGTGATCCTGCTTCTTTGCCTTTGTCAGCGAGTAAAAGAATCTTTATAGGCGCAATACTGCAAAACTGGGAAAAAAACTTCATGCTTACCCAATAAAAGTTGCAGTCTTCATTACTGGGAATAGTATTATTATTATTTATTGTATTTATAAAGTGCCAACATATTACGCAGCGCTGGACATTAATTTAGGTTACAGACAATATTTAGGGGTGACATACAGCAATATGACAATACAGGAATACAAGAAAACCAGATCACACAGCACAGTATGACTACAACGTAATGCTTAGTCAGTTTTTGGATGGGAGCATGGAGATTAGGCAAGTTAGGTTCACTCAAATGCATAGCATGGGTGCACAGTAATGAAGGTGCATGATCAGGTAGGACACAAAAGGAGGAGGACCCTGCCCAAAGGCTTACAATCTAGAGGGAGAGGTAGGGACACGAGAGGTAGGGGGACCAGAGTATAGCTGTGGGTTTAGAGCAATTGTGAGGGGTGGTAGGCCAGAGTGAAAAGGTGAATTTTGAGGGGCTTCTTGAAGGTGTTAAAGGAGGGGCTGCCCTAATGGGTGGAGGTAGGGAGTTCCATAGTGTTGGAGCGGCTCTTGAGAAGTCCTGGGTGATGCGGGGGACAGTCAGGCGAAGTTCATTGGAGGAGCGGAGTGAGCGGCTTGGCGTGTATCTCTGAGTAAGATCAGAAATGTAGGTTGGACAGGTTTTGTGGACGGATTTGTAGTTCAGACACAATATCTTGAATCTGATTCTGGACTGGATAGGAAGCCAGTGGAGGGATTCACGGAGGGGAGCCGCCCTGGTGGAGCGATGGGAGGAGTTGATAATTCTGGCTGCCGCATTCATGATGGACTGCAGTGGGGCTATTCGGGTCATAGGGAGACCAGACAGAAGGGCATTGCAGTAGTCGAGGCGGGAAATTATGAGGGCATGGATGAGGAGTTTGGTGGTGGCAGAGGTCAGGAAAGGGCGAATCTTAGGCACAGATCTACATTGCTCTGAGCATGTGCATAGCCTGGGAGTTCTAATTGATGGAGATTTAACCTACAGAACTCACATTTCTGCTGTATTGAAAATTGAAATCATGCTACTTTCACCTGAAGAACATCGCAAAACTCAAGCACCTCGTTCCGCCGGAAAATCTGCCAACATTAGTTCATGCTTTCATTACATTCCGACTGGACTATTGTAAATCTCTCTACATCGGCCTTCCAAACAAGGACTTGTACCGCCTACAGCTTATACAAAATACTGCTGCCAGACTGTTAACTAACCAGCACTCCCTTCACTGGCTACCTATAAACCGGAGGATCCTATTCAAGATCAGCTTACTGACATTTAAATCACTACTACATAATCTGGGCCCCGGATACATGAAAGAAGACTTGCAGCTGCATAACAGTCAGATCCACAGGTTCTAATAATCTAGTAATACCCAGAGTCCATCTGAAAACATTTGGTCCCAGAGCCTTCTGTCATGCCGGTCCTACATTAGCCGGTTCAGCACTGCAGTGCCGAAAATCTCATGCATCCAAACAACGTTCACCTCTCATTCATTCGCCTATAACTTTATTGCTACTTATCACAATGATTTGATCTATATCTTGTTTTTTCCGCCACTAATTAGGCTTTCTTTGGGTAGTACATTTTGCTAAGATTTATTTTTTTCTAAATCCATTTTAACAGGAAGATTAAGAAAGAAATGAAAAAAATTCATTATTTCTCAGTTTTTGGCCATTATAGTTTGAAATTAATATATGCTACCGTAATTAAAACTTGTGTATTTTATTTGCCCATCTGTCCCGGTTATTACACCGTTTAACCGATGTCCCTATTACAATTTATGGTGCCGATATTTCATTTAGAAATAAAGGTGCATTTTTTCAATTTGCGTCCATCACTATTTATAAGCTTATAAGCTTATAATTTTAAATAATATAATAACATATTCTCTTGACATGCATATTTAAAAAGTTCAGACCCTTGGGTAACTATTTATGTTTTTTTTTTTTATTATTATAATTTTTTTTTTTTTAATAAACAATGTATGTGGGTAATTTTTGGTGTGGGAGGGAAACTGCTAATTTTAAATGTAAGATAATATTTTTTTTTTTATTAAAAATGTATGTGGGTGCAGTTTACTATTTGGCCACAAGATGGCCACAGTGAAAAAAAGTCCTGGATGCGAACGATCTCGCATCCAGGAACTAAAATGCTGCAGAGAAGTTTCCTGGGGGCAGAAATACCGCGTTCTCTGGATAGAAAGTGTCGGTATTTCTGCGGGGAAGTTAGATCGGTGAATGGGAATTATATTCCCATTCACTGATCGGGGGGCTAGCGGCGGGCGGCGGGTGCGCACGCCCGATCGGGCGCACCACGCAGGGAAAGCAGCAGTGCCTATCTGGACAAGAAAGCTCGTCCAGATAGGCCGAAACGGTTATGGAACGCCTTACCTCAGCAGATCAGGACAGCTCCATGTGAGAAAACGCGGAAAAGCCGCCGCGTGTGCTCAAAACAAGGCGGCTGATTCCGCGTCTAACGCGGCAGTTTGCACGCGTGGGCCTACATCTGCTAGTATGGCTGAACGCGGAGAAACCGCCGCATGCCCTGATAGCGTTGCGGCTGGTTCCGCGCCCAGCGCGGCGGGTGGTACACAACACATGTCTGGTGTGGCTGGGACTGATAGTCCACACAGGTTCAGAAGGACATGCGCGCGCGCTGAGAGGCAGAAATTTTATGACAGCCAGAAGGGAGTCAGCTGACCAAGCCGGTCAGCTGATGATTCTACCAGTTCCCATTGGTCCAGCACTTAGGGGAGGCGCTGGAGAGCGCTGTGCTATATATACTGGGTGCTGGTCATTCACTAGTTGTCTGCCGTTGCGATCACTACGTGGAAGCACTCAGACCTTTTTGTCAGAATCTGTGTTACCATTCTGTTATACTTCAGACTAGTTCCACGGTGTTGATGATCACGGACCTCACACCCAAGATTAGGGACTTGTGTTACCATTCAGTTATACTTCAGACTAGTTCCAGGGTGTTGATGATCACAGACCTCACACCCAAGATTAGGGACTTGTGTTACCATTCTGTTATACTTCACACTAGTTCCAGGGTGTTGATGATCACGGACCTCACACCCAAGACTAGGGACTTGTATTACCATTCTGTTATATGTCAGACTAGTTCCAGGGTGTTGATGATCACAGAGCTCACACCCAAGACTAGGCATTGTTATTATCTGTTATGACTCTGCTTTCCTGACCTCTCTTCTGATCACTGATTCGGTACTTCGCTATATCTGATACTCTGTTGCCAAACCCTGCGTGCCTTAGGATTACCGAATCAGCCTCCTGTCTTTGTACTTTATCTGTCCGTGTGTTGCCGACCTGGCTTGCCCGACCTCGAGAGCTATCTCCCCTGTTTAGAGATGGTTCACAGATCAGTCAGTGACATCCTCCTATTGGTGTCACTCACGCTCTGGTCCTTCCTACTCCTAGCCTGATTCCTCCCTTCGGGAGATTCTCAGGCTACTGTTAGGTTCTTGTTCTCTAGTGCAGTATTCGTTACTGCCTTTGTACCTGTTCTCCAGGTATTGTCCTCAAAGTATTACTGTTGCACCAAACACTCATATCACTCAGGTGTCCAGAGGTTAGCAATATATCTGATTATCGGTGATTCTGCAGATCATCAATAATCAGGTGTATATCTGTATTTTTGGTGATACTGCAGATCACCAATAAGCAGATCCTCTCTGTGTTACACCGATCGTTACACTCCATCTCTGGATGTGTTTAAATTAAGACTGAAAACCCACCTCTTCAGTTTGGCATTTGCAGATATATAATGTTATCCTCTGTGTTAATACTTCATCTTACTACCAATTTCGGAATCTGAGAGAGCCTAAGCCCTATAGTCCTATGGGAGAAAAGTGATTTTCTTCTATTGCTGCTCCTTCCTGTCTTTGGCTAATGTGTCACATGAAATGGCTGTGCAGGTTTGGCCTAGCAGCAAATTGGCTCAAATCTTACTTAGCTACAAGCAAGATTCTCAAGAAATCGACAACCAACTTTGCCAGGTGGTTACTGTAGGCAAGAATAAGGATCTACAAGGATTTTCTGTAAATTATGCCTTATCGACATTGGCTCAGTCTTTCAATTGATTTTAATGGGCCATATCCTATTAATTTTTCTTCTGAGTTTTCACCAAGGAGATAATTGTATCTAAAAATAATAACTTTCAGCATTTAGCAATTGAAAATATACTGAAAGTTATTGATGACGCCCCAGATGATGCAATAGTGAAACCTGTCGGGCTAATGGTTGGCAGAAGTGAGGCCGGCACTCCATTGGACTGTCACACGCAATTGTTTCCTGAGGGTCCCTGTTATACGGGCCCATATGTGAGTACTGGGTTTGTTGGTCTTATGTGCAATAAATGTGATTGATTTTAACGGAGAGCACTTAGATCTGTTCTGGTTATTACTATTTCATGTTGTGAACTGAGAGGCCTACCTATGGAGATCTGAGGATAAACGGGAAGGAGAGCTGACCTTTACAGTGATCTATTAAGCGCATAGACCTTATAATCTGGGTCTGATTGGAAATTGGTTAGCCTGCAGTTGAAGGGTGTTTGGTGGTTGAAATGAATACTTGAAGTACCATGAGGCGCTAAAGTTATTTGGATATCATTGAAAAAGGTAACATCAAGCTTTGAGTATTTTCTTCCTGTGTGGGAGCTTTAAAAGTACCGTATTTTACTGATGTGAAAATACCTCCTTGGAGAAAACTCAGGAGAAAAGGTAACAGGATATGGCCTTATACCAGATGAACAATGTGATTTATGTATCGAGTCGCTTCAATTCTTGATCCTTTCACTTTGAATTATGATCATTTTGTCTAATCTAATGTGCCAGTGAGATTCTTGTAAACTGATTGGAAGTTTAGTGAAAATCTTGCTCATCCATAGCAATCCAAAGACATAGCAACAAAAGTTGTTTAGGTAATACATTTAATGACTAACTGTACAAGATTTCTTTGCAAGCTTTCAAAACTTTAAGTTTCTTCTTTAGGCATGTTTCAGAACTGGATCAGAACCGTATCTAGTTAGTCAGTAAAGGTATCACCTAAACAACTTTTGTTGTTATGCCTTTGGAATCTCTCCATGACTAATACTGGACCACACACAACTGGCTTCATCCATAGCAATAACCATTTCACATGTTTTTTTGAACATAATGTTATAATCTGCTTAAAGAGGAACTTAAAGCGGTATAAAATCCTGACATAATATTCAATAAAAACATGTTTTCCTACTTTTTATATGCCATACGGTTAGCATATTTGCTTTTGTGCATAAGTATTATTATTCATTTAGAAATTATACATTCCTAAAGTACACTTATTTTAGTCTGAGAGCTGACTTTGCATTTTATTTATAACTGCTTTATTCATCCTCTAACTTAATCAGAAAGCATCAGAAAGCATGTATGCTTGTCTCACTTTGTTCAGGGGACCCTGCAGTGTGAGAGAAGGCTTTGTTTACATTTCTCACTTGATACAATTAAACACAAGATAACATTATGTAAAGTTCAGAAGTGGCCAGCTCTGCTGGAAGGGAAGCTTATAAAGCCTGTGTTAACCCTTTGAATGCAGTTCTAGTAAAAAAAAATGCTGGTTGTATATAACCTTTTGAGGACCATGGTGTTAAACCCCCCTAGTGACCAGGCTAATTTATAGTTAATTGGCCACTGCAGCTTTAAGGCCAAGCTGCAGGGCCTTACAACTCTGCACACAAGTGATTCCCCCCCACCCATTTTATCCCCCCCAACAGAGCTCTCTGTTGGTGGGCTCTGATGGCCCCCCGTGTTTATTTTTTTAAAATAAATATTTATTTGTTATATAATATAGACATATGGCAATGGTAGGGATTAGATTGTGAGCTCCTTTGAGGGACAGTTAGTGACAAGATATATATATATACACTGTACAGCGCTGCGTAATATGTCGGCACTATATAAATACTAAATAATAATAATAATAATAATTTGTTTTGTTTTGTAATATTTATTACTATTTATTTTTTTTTCAAAAAAGTAACCCTTGTAACACAGACAAAGGTTTGTAGTATAGTGACTTCACACATGGACCTTGGACCTGAATAGTCTTTTATAGGGTTATATGCCTGCTTGATGTTTTCATTATTTTTTATCAAATCACTCAAATTCATTTATTTTGATTTTCTTTATTAATTATGTCACAAAACTATAAATACATGTGACGGTATTTTAATTGCTCATTATATGCAGTGTAGTGTTGGAAATTAATTTTCACTGAGTAGAATAAGTTCTTACTTAAAACATTTACATTTTAAGAAAAGTTATGGATAAAAATCACAACATACTAAATCACATTCCCCAGAACATAGAGATCCTTCTAACCAAAAAGACACCTAAATTCTGAAATATGACCTTCACATACACGTCGAAGTGTTAATGCTTCTAGAGCATCCTCTAGTAGTATCCTAGCAACCAAAAGTACAGCCTGTAGATGGTGCTAAAACGCTGTAGCTTCAAATAAAGAATACTCTAAATGCCTGGCTATGTGCTGTGCATTTATGGAGAAACTAATTGGTAGAGACTTAGCAAATTAAACAAGAAACCAAATCACAATACCTTTCATAATTTAAATCTCCTCCATCAAATCCACGCAGACTTCCTAGAAGTTAAATCTCTAGTCTGGTAATCTATTTGGTATTCTTCCTTTTCTATTATTTATAGCAATTGATCAACAGTAGAAAATAATTACAAGTAAAATAATTTAAGTTAATGCTTCAGTGGTTTAAAGGCATTCCTACCTAATAATATACAAGTGTCCCTGCATCCTGTCCCTGTCAGTGCTTTTGCGCTACTGCGCAGGTCTTGCACTGACAGCCGTTAGGACAGGATGCAGGACTGGCCGGCCGAGCGGGGAGGTGTGTGTGCACGCACGGCGGGCGCATGTGTGCGCGCGGCGGTGACAGACCTAGAGCCTGTTTTTAAAACAAGCTTAGGCCACTAGTCTCTTAATATTTATTTCCTGTAGTATTAATGATATTACTACCCATTAGGCCCATTTATTAACAGGCGCTAGATTGTACCAGTGTTGATCGGATACCTCATTATCCTATTCAAGTTTGGTCGAATTCGGATAATAAACTATCCGAATTCACTCGAAGTTCGATATTCGAGTTAATCGAATATCCGATTCAACCTCGGATATCCGACGTCACTATCCGAGTCTGTATTCGAGTAAAATATTCGAGCTGGCTTAAATAGCTTTTAAAACTTGTATTGGAGGTCAATGATGCATGAAACCACCTTTTTTCTGAAGAAAAACATCAAGTGATTATGTGGTGATGTAGTAGTTATAAAAAAAAGGTATCAAAAATATTAAATTAACTTCATGAAAAGTGTTTGCATGAGAAGGTGTGTCCAAAATGGTTGTAAGTTGGAAGTCTTCATTTACGTCGTCTTCATCTTCTTCTTCTATATCTTCTTCTTCTTCTTCTTCTTCTATATCCTCTTCTTTTTCTTCTTCTTCTATGTCTTCTTCTACTCAAATCTTCTTCATCTTCTACTTCTTGTATCTTCTTCAATTATCTTTTTCTTCTTCTATATCTTCTTCTTCTTCTATATCTTCTTCTTCTTCTATATCTTCTTCTTCTTCTATATCTTCTTCTTCGTTTTCTTTTTCAATATCTTCTTCTTCTATATCTTCTTCTTCTATATCTTCTTCTTCTTCTATATCTTCTTCTTCTATATCTTCTTCTTCTTCTATATCTTCTTCTTCTATATCTTCTTCTTCTACATCTTCTTCTTCTTTCTTCTTCTTCTTCTTCCTCTTCTTCTCTATCATTATATTATGTGTCTTGGTTTTCCTTTATTTTGTAATATTTTATTTTACTTCATTTGTGGAAATATTGTATTTTAATAACACCATAGTTATATTTGTGTTGATGGCATAATAGGTAGTGGCACATTGCAAGCCACAGCGCCTTTTTCTGTGTACCCTGGCGGTGGTAAAACACAGACATCAGCAGGAGGAGGAAGCAGTTGCAGCTACTGTAGTGTGGTAATAGCTGGTAGGAGAGTGGGTGGCAGCAGAAAATAGTTATTTTTCTGTTCTCCCTGGCAGTGGTAGCAGCACACAGACAGCAGAAGCTCAATGCAGCTACAGGAGGAGGAGTAGTGTGTGTCAGGCAGTGTGATGTGACTGACATAATAGGCCCTGGGTCCTAGCGGTGGTACCAGGGCCATAAATAAACAGCATGAGGTTCCAGACAGCGGTCGTGAAGCCCACATTGTGTCCAATACACAATTGGGACAGCACAGTTTTCAACCCGGACACCTCTAAAATAATGTAATTTTTTTTTTCAAAATAATGCAGCTATTTTTGAGCGTAAATAGCTGGTGGTGCATGGGCAGCAGCACCTTGTAATGTGTTCCCTGGCAGTGGAGACATAGACAGCAGGAGTAAATACAACAGCAGGCAGCGTGAGGAAGATGAGTGTGTGGCAGACTGGCAGTGGCAGCAGGCAGGCGGGCAGCGAGACATAGCTGGTGGCGCATGGGCAGCAGCACCTTGTAATGTGCTCCCTGGTAGTGGAGACACAGACAGCAGGAGTAAATACAACAGCAGGCAGCGTGAGGAGGATGAGTGTGTGGCAGACTGGCAGCAGGCAGCAGGAGGGCAGGCAGCCAGACATAATAGGCCCTGGTTCCTAGCGGTGGTACCAGGGCCGTAAATGAACACCATGAGGTTCCAGACAGTGGTCGTGAAGCCCACATTGTGTTCAATACACAATTGGGACAGCACAGTTTTCAACCCGGACACCTCTAAAATAATTTAAAAAAAAAATCTAAAAAAAAATGCAGCTATTTTTGAGCGTAAATAGCTGGTGGTGCATGGGCAGCAGCACCTTGTAATGTGTTCCCTGGCAGTGGAGACACAGACAGCAGGAGGAAATACAGCAGCAGGCAGCGTGAGGAGGATGAGTGTGTGACAGACTGGCAGCAGGCAGCAGGAGGGCAGGCAGCCAGACATAATAGGCCCTGGTTCCTAGCGGTGGTACCAGGGCCGTAAATATACACCATGAGGTTCCAGACAGCAGTCGTGAAGCCCACATTGTGTCCAATACACAATTGGGACAGCACAGTTTTCAACCCGGACACCTCTAAAATAATAACACAAAATTATTACATTTTTTTTTTTTTTAGAAATGCAGCTATTTTTGAGCGTAAATAGCTGGTGGCGCATGGGCAGCAGCACCTTGTAATGTGTTCCCTGGCAGGGGAAACATACAGACAGCAGGAGGAAATACAGCATCAGGCAGCATGAGGAGGATGAGTGTGTGGCACAGTGGCAGACTGGCAGGAGGCAGCAGGCAGGAGGGCAAGCAGCGAGACATAATAGGCCCTGGTTCCTAGCGGTGGTACCAGGGCCGTAAATATACACCATGAGGTTCCAGACAACGGTCGTGAAGCCCACATTGTGTCCAATACACAATTGGGGCAGCACAGTTTTCAACCCGGACACCTCTAAAATAATAACACAAAATTTTTACATTTTTTTTCAGAAATGCAGCTATTTTTGAGCGTAAATAGCTGGTGGCGCATGGGCAGCAGCACCTTTTAATGTGTTCCCTGGCAGTGGAGACACAGATAGCAGGAAGAAATACAGCAGCAGTAGCAGGTGTAATGTGTGTGTGCCACTTCATGTCCCCCTCTCGCCGACAACAGGGGCCAAGAATTTGCCTTCCACCCAAGCCTGGTTCATTTTGAGAAATGTCAGTCTGTCCACAGACTTGTGAGACAGACGAGATCGCTTCTCAGTGATGACTCCACTGGCTGCACTGAAGCAACGCTCTGACAGTACGCTGGAAGGGGGGCAGGAGAGCACTTCCAGGGCATACTGTGCAAGCTCGCTCCAGATCGCCAGGTGCTTGACCCAATACTCCATGGGATCAACAGGGGCAATGCTGTCAAGCCCGCTGAAGGACCCCATGTAGTCAGCCACCATGCGAGTCAAGCGCTGTCTGTGACTGGAGAAGGATGCTGCTGCAGGCACCTCCTCTCTAGTCCCTGGCAGCTCTACACTCATGTAGAGCTCGTTGGTCAAAGACAGCAGGTCTGTGGTGCGCGTGCGCTTGCTGCTGGTGGATGCAGGCACCTGCTGCTGCCTCTGTGCTGGCTGGACAGTGGGGGTGGATGGCTGAGGGAAGGCTTCCTCCAAGCACTCAACAAGGGACAGCTGCAAATTCCTCATTTGTTGCGCACAGTCTCCTCCTGCAGTCAGGAACTGGCTGAGCTTCCCCTTCAGACGTGGGTTCAGCATCATGCAGATCCAGATGTCCTCCCTCTGATTCATCTGGATGACCCTTGGGTCCTTGCGTAGGCACCTCAACATGTGCGCTGCCATTGGGAAGAGACTGGCCATGTCTGCTGGCACATCATCGGCAGCCCCAGAGCCGACAGTGCTGTCCTCCTTCTCTGTCTCCTCCACCTCATCCTCTCTCCACCCCCGCACCAGTCCAGCTGCGCTCTGCTGCTTCCCCTCATCAGCAGAAAGGTCAGGGACCTCCACCAACTCCAAGCCCTCCCCCTCAGAGGTGGCCTGTGAAGCTGCCTGCAGCTCCTGCTGGTCCAAGGCTGCTGCTCTCTCTTTCAGCAGTGCATACAGGGCCCTGTCCAGCACACACACCATGGGGACCCACTCGCACACCATTGCATGGTCCCTGCCAGTCCATGGTGACGTGGACCCGTTGACCCACCGCGTGATCCAGCCCTCTCCCGACATTGGCCATCACAGATCGGTGAAGTGCAGGGATGGCCGTGCGTGTGAAAAAATGTCGGCTGGGGATTGGCCAATCGGGGGCTGCACACATCAGGAGCGCACGCATGTCGCTCCCCTCCTGCACAAGGGAATAAGGCAGGAGTTGGGAGCACATGGCCCGTGCCAGCAAGCCGTTCAGCTGACGCACGCGAAGGCTGCTGGGAGGCAGAACCCTGACCACCCCCTGGAAGGTGTCGCTGAGCAGGGTCTGGCGACGCCTTTTGCTGGCACGGGAATCACTGGAGGGAGCAGAGGAGGCCACTGAGGACTGGCTGCCAGAACAGGCAGGAGTTGCAGAGGGAGGAGGAGCAGTGCGTTTCTGATGCACTCCTGCTGGTGCTGCTGGAGGAGGTGGAGGAGGGCGGGTGGCTGCTGCCGATGGCTTCGCAGTGGTGGCGGGTCTGCCACTGCCAGCTTCTTTCAACTTCATGAACTCCTCATGCTCATGGAAGTGTTTCCCTGCCAGATGGTTCACCAGAGAGGTGGTGCCGTATGCAGAGGGCTCCTTCCCTCTGCTGAGCTGCTGGCGGCACTGGTTGCAGGTGGCATACTTGCACTCCACATATTGCAGGGTGAAAAAACTCCAAATTGGGGAGGTGAAGTTGCCTCTTCGGCTGGAAGGTGCTGCTGCCGCTGGTCTCCCTGTGGTAGTTGGGGGGGGGGGTTCTTGGTGCGGTTGGTGGCACTGGCAGAACTCTCCGCCTCCGGATCAGCACCCTGTGTGGCCTGCATACCACGCCCACTTCTGATCCTGCCTATGCCTGCGATGCTGATCCTTCTAGCAAGGCCCACAGACGCATCCTCCTCCTCCTCCTCAGAGCTGATGACAGCTTATGCTGTTGTATGTGCATGGTGCACATGGATACATTACGTTAGCTCCCTTGTGCGATTGGTAAGATGCACTATCTGTCCCAGGAGAGGATGTCAGGATGTGTGCTCCTAATCCATTGATAGGTTTGATGCAATGAATGTGTTTGCATGTCTGCACTATGCATGTTACAGGGCTAGAGTTAGGACACCTATGTTTACCTGGGTACTTCTGCGCAGTATAGGTGACTAAGCATATAAATGCATTCTTCTGTGAACTAAGACCCCGGCTTTTAACTTAGCTGTAGGGATAACAGTTGTGCCTGGATGAGTAAATCTGTGAATGCATTTGTTTGAACATTTGCATGCGAGAGTGCAAAGGGTTAATAGATTTTTGCTGTTTTCTAGCCACACCCCCTTCAGCACCTCCCTTTCCTTAACTTATTTAATGTCCTAACTAGATGTGATGTGCCTGGATATATGTATTTTGTTCTTGTTACTGACCCCTGTGGCTAGGGTCTAATCCAGTGCACTCCCTCCTCCCCTGTATGTGTTTGTCAGCATGCACACAGCTTATGCTGGTGTATGTGCATGGTGCACATAGATACATTACGTTAGCTCCCTTGTGCGATTGGTAAGATGCACTATCTGTCCCAGGAGAGGACGTCAGGATGTGTGCTCCTAATCCATTGATAGGTTTGATGCAATGAATGTGTTTGCATGTCTGCACTATGCATGTTACAGGGCTAGAGTTAGGACACCTATGTTTACCTAGGTACTTCTGCGCAGTATAGGTGACTAAGCATAGGAATGCATTCTTCTGTGAACTAAGACCCCGGCTTTTAACTTAGCTGTAGGGGTAACAGTTGTGCCTGGATGAGTGAATCTGTAAATGCATTTGTTTGAACATTTGCATGCGAGAGTGCGAAGGGTTAATAGATTTTCGCTATTTATAGAGGGGGGCTTGGCCAGGCTCCCCCTCTGTGATTGGCTGCAGTCAGAGGGCTGGGAGCCCTCTGATTCACTTGTGAGGACTCGAGGTGACGTCGGACGTGACGCTATCCGAGCGGATGACGCTATCCGAGCTCGGATAGCTAGGATATCTCTGGATAGCTGATTGCTATCCGAGTGCGCTCGGATAGCACAGCCCGGATAGCTAATACTATTCGAGCTCGGTATTCGAGCTCGAATAGTGAAAAAAGAGCTAGGATATCCGAGTATCTCGGATATCCTAGCTCGGATGAGCATCACTGGATTGTACACAGTGCCACTTGCTGTACTGTGCATGCGCAGGGCCGCAGTCGCGTCCCTGCACTTATACATGCATCCGTCCATGCAATGTAATGCTTGCAATTGATTTGATTATGTTATCTGAATGTCTGGTCAGGACCCCTTGCCATTTCAGCCTCTTGTTTAAAGAGGAACTCCAGTGAAAATAATGTAATAAAAAAGTGCTTCATTTTTACAATAATTATTTATAAATGATTTAGTCAGTGTTTGCCCATTGTAAAATCTTTCATCTCCCTGATTTACATTCTGACATTTATCACATTGTGGCATATTTACTGCTGGCAGGTAGAGATGGCTCGAACCGTTCGCCGGGCGAATCTCTCTGGGCCTTCTACTACTTCCGGGTCGCAATGACCCGGAGTGGTACGCCTGCGCTGCCCGGCGGAGCGTGTCCTAGATCGCTCCTGTTGCCGGGTGCTCTCTGCGCATGAGCGTGACGTCACTCATGACGTTACACACATGCGCAGAAGGTGCCCGGCAACAGGAGCGCGATCTAGGACGCGCTTCGCCATCATTGCGACCCGGAAGTAGTAGTAGAAGTAGTAGAAGGCCCACAGATTTTGAGATGTTCGCCGGCGAACGGTTCGGGAACCGTTCGCAACATCTTTACTGGCAGGTGATGTCAGTGGAAGGAGATGCTGCTTTCTTTTTTGGCAGTTGGAAACAGCTGTGAACAGCTGTTATTTCCCACAAAGCAACAAAGCTCCCACAGTGTGATGTCAGAACCATGATCCTGACATCACACTGTGGGAGGGGTTTCACCACAATATCAGCCACAGCCATACAGAGCCCCCTGATGATCCGTTTGTGAAAAGGAAAATCTTTCTCATGGGAAAGGGGGTATCGGCTACTGATTGAGATGAAGTTAAATTCTTGGTTACGATTTCTCTTTAAGTTTATACAGTGAGAGAGGACATTGTATATGATTGTACAATGGTGACCAACAGATCAGCACATCACATAGTCAAATCAATCAAATTGTCAAATCAAGCAGAAACTTCCTCATGATTTCTCTCAAAGCATACATTATGCAAGGGAAAGTAATACGTCTGCTCACCTCCTTTGTGTCCCTCTGAAGGGTTTCCTAAAGCCTGGATCCAAGATAAGAATAAATAGGCAATGATAAGGAAATCAGACTTGCTTCACTTAAAGTGAACCAGAGATGAAGCACCCTCGTGTTTTACAATATATATCAGTGGGAACATTAGAGAAAACACCTACCCTGCTCTCTGTTACATTTTTCACTTTTCAGCCTGCATCCAATCAGCCCTGATAAAATTCCCGACTGAGCATTCAATCTGAGGAATTTTTATTGCTGATTTTGTCTTTTGTGATGTATTTTCAAGCCCAAGCCTGCCCCCTTGTGGCTCTGCTATAATGACTCAGCTATAATGATTACTGAGCACAGCCAGAATATGTGCTCAGTCTGGGATTTTATCAGGGCTGATAAGAAGCAGGCTGAGTAGTGAAGAATATAACAGAGAGCAGGGTAGGTGTTTTCCCTACTGTTCCCACTGATATATATGGTAAAATACATGAGGGTGCTTCATCTCTGGTTCACTTTAAGGCAATTTTTTCACAAATATGAGTGAAAAAATTGTCGTGTGTGTGTGTGTGTGTGGGGGGGGGGGGGTGATCATATTTAGTTACATCCATTAGGGTTCAGACCATACAGAGCCTACAACTTGCAAACAATATGAATGAGTGTATCATCGTAGTGGGGGGTGGTGGTGGTGGGGTTCTCATTCTATTTTATGCTTTCACAATAGCTGTAGGTAGAGAGATACAGGAAGAGTTGTATTAGAATGACAAAGCCAGTGAGTGTTGTTGAACAATAGCAGTGTTTTTATTCCTGGCTGTACACACACTACACAGACAAAAGAAGTTACTTACCTGCATTAAACCAAATATAAAGCTTCAAATGAAGTAAGGCAGAGATACTAAGGTGTGTGTGTTGATTCACCACAGGTTTAAATAAGAACTCCACCTTCTTCTATTACACACATGTCAAACTCCTGCCCGTGGGCCAAACCTGGCCCTTACAGACATTACATTTGTCCCTTAAATGCCTTATGTTGGCTCACTCTAAACCACCAGGGAAGTTATATTTGAGGTGAAGCCCTAGAACACCAGGTAAACCATATGGTTGAGGTAGGGGTAAAGCAATAATCAAAATGGAACTGTATGGGGGACAGTTGGGGCCACTAGACACCAGAGAAATTTATAGGGAGAAGGAGGACCACTAGACACCAGGGAAATGTATAAGGAGAAGGAGGACCACTAGACATCATGGAGCTATATAAGGGAGGGAGTAGGACCACTAAACACCAGGGAACAGTATATGGATTGGAGGGGGGGCATTAGACACCAAAGAACTTTATAATGGAGGAAGGTGGCCAGTAGACATTAAGGGTGGCCCATGACTAGGTCCCAGTGTTCAATGTTGGTTCACTTTTTATTTGAATTTGACACCCCTGTTCTATCACGTCACTCCCATCAACAGTTGTCAAGTTATCATCCAGGAATTTCATGTGTAAAAGTAGAAATAAAGCCTTTAAGTGTAACCTGCTTATAATGTTACTAGTTGACCTAAGCCCATTTAAAAACGGCTCTAGGTCTTTTCATGCCGCCGCCACTGCTTCCAGACAGTGCGTGCGTGCACTCGCCCACACACCGCACGCTCACCCGTCCTCCCTGCTCCCTGGCCCTTCTTCCTGTCCAAACGGCTGTCTGCACTGCGCACATGCGCGCAGTACAAAAGACCTACGGACACACAGCCAAGGACAGGAAGGATGACGCAGGGACAGTTAGGTTTTATTATTAATGTTATATAGCATAGGTTTATTGATTCTTCAAACATACAATATCCATTGGTTAAAATAATAATAAAAAAGCTCAATTACTTATGGGCCTTTATGACAGGGACCCGATGTAAATAAATTGCGTGTAGACAAATAATTCACCTCATCCACTAGCCGCTCATCTGACTGGTTTTGCTATGGTCATCAGGGGACCCTTCGCATGTGATAAGCACCAAAGCATTATATTTGGTTCAAGTAGAGGTTTCTTCTGAGCACTTGCGTTTTAGCAGCTTCTTGAATTTGTCAGCGGTTCTCCAGCCCAGATTTTTATTGTATTGACAGCTACCTGGATTGCTGATATACTGTATTATTGCATGGATTTTTTTGTCCCCCTATAAATAAAATGTTAATATTGTGCACATTTGTGAATAATTGTGCATTTTTAATGTTACTGTCAGGTTACTTTTGCACATTTCTATGTGGTGGTATATTATTCCAATAGGTGTAAAGTTTCATATTGTGCACATTTCCACTTCATTGTGAATTATTCCAGCCACTTTTCATATGTTCATGCATTATTCCAATTAACATAAAGGTATGCTAAAGTTATAAATAAAGTTGTTGTTATTCAATTTGTAGCATTATGTGCCGGTATTTCCCCCAAAACAGCCATTTGTGCATTTATCTACAGATTCACAAAGCTTCACATATATAGAATAGTTTCACAAACAAATCTGTTTTCATCAGATGTACTCATCCCCACCAAAGTAACTCACATTTGCTCACACCTGAACATTGTGCTCCTACTACAGATTAGAGTGAATAGGACCTTAACTGAAATAATCCACATACAGTATATATGAAATACCTGCCTTTACACATAAATTCACTTTAATGTCACTCATCCCATTTATAATCCATAGTTAATATGGAGTTGAGGCTATGACAGCTGCAACTGTTCTGGGAAGGAATTCTAAGGTTTAGAAGTGTGTTTATGTGATTTTTTTTACTCTTCCAGAAGTATATTTATAATATCAGGCACTGATCTTGGACAAGAAGGCCTGGCTCATAGTCTCTACTTTGATTCATCCCAAAGATGTTTTATTGGGCTAAGGACAGGCCAGTCAAGTTCCTTCAAACCAACTCACTTACCATTGTCTTTATGGACCTTGCTTCATGCACTGGTGCACAGTCGTATTGGAACAGGAAGGTCTCTACCCCAAATTGTTCCCAGTTTGTAGAATGGAATTGTATAAAATGTCTTGATATCCTGAGGCATTCAGAGCTCCTTTCACTGCAACTAAGGGGCCTAGCCCCAACGCCTGAAAAACAACTCCATACCACAATCCCCCTCCACCATGCTTTCCACTTGGCCCAAAACAGTCAGGTAAGAACCGTCCTCTCTTCCAAACACAGACTTGCCATGCAGAGTTTTCTCACCTCTCCACTGCTCTAGTCAAATGGTGGTGTGCTTCACCACTGCATCCATTTTTTTTGCATTGCAATTAGTGATGCAGTGTTTGGATGCAAATGCTTGACCATGGAAACCCATTCCATGAAGCTCTCTGTCCACTGTCCTTGAGCTAATCAGAAGGCCATACAAATTTTAGAGGTCTGTAGCTATTGACACTGCAGAAAGTTGGCAACTTCTGATAAATGTCAGCATGTCCTGACTCTACTTTGGGATTTTACAAGGCTGACCACTTCATCATTGAGTTTCTGTTGTTTCCAATTGCTTCCACTTTGCTATAGTTCCACAAACTGTTTAGCAGTGATGAAATTTTACCTATGGACTTATTGTAAAGGCAGCAACTTATCATGGCACCACACTGGAATTCACTGAGCTAAAGAGAGCGACCCATTTTTTCACAAATATCTGTAGAAGTAGTCTGCATACCCTGGTGCTTGAATTTGTACACCTGTGGCCAGTGGTCATGCAAGTGATTGGAGCAGCTTAATTCAATGATATGGTTGAAGGGACAAACTACATTTGGCAGTATAGTGTTTGTGACAGGACACTGAAGATGTAAGTGGCTCTTGACACCTTTGCATCCAGACTTTGGTAGACTCCTCACTGTCAAGAATGAAACAGCAGAAGGAACAGGAAGTATCAATGTTTCTCTACTGAAAATGTTTATACTTTTCTTTTTACCTGAAGTAATACCTTAATGAAAGTCATTTCAGTCACACAAATGTTTTACTGCATGTAACGTCTGAGAGCCAGTTACCAGCCTAAAATTCTGCAAGCAATTGGAATGTCCCTAGTACTGTATAGCACTTCTTAGCAGCTAAAACTTTTGTGTCAGAAAAAAAAAATCCCCTGGTATTGAATGGAAGAGGCTGATGTAGGACTTTGATCAGTGGGTATCAAAATATCAGCAATTAGGGCTTAAAATAAAAGTACAATTCAATTTGCCAAAAGCAGCCAAACAAATAAATCCACATGAGACTTTTTTAAGCAGGATTTGACACAGACAATGGTCTGTCACGATTGTGGAACTTTCCCCGTGATCAGCGCACAACGCGTGCGCTGACACGGCGGAGATCCTCCACAAGCGTATAATTTGCAGGAACCCAGCAAAAGGTGCTACGCACCTGTAGAGGGAAATTCCTGTTGGCAGATGGCGCTGGGGAGTGCAGAGGAACCAATCCTCTGTACCTCCACAAGTGCCAGACAGGAATTGTACGAAGCGCAGAACGCAATCGCAAGAGAGGCGATTGCAAATGAGATGGAGCAAAAGGGATAGGTTGTATGTGTGTGCGCCAATCCAGTCGCCACTCCGCGACCGCGCACACACAACAGCAGATACGAAATAGGAACGCGATCGCGAGAGGTGCGATCGCGAGACGTGACACAAGGCAGAACAGAATAGAATACGAGGGTAGCAAAGGCACAGCAAATACAATAAGGAGATACGGAAAATAACAACCGCTAGCTAACCGCGAACACCGCACTCATTCGCAACAGTGCACGCGGTTATGCGCGATCTCCACGTGATAAGCACAATAGAGACAAGCACGCCTAACTAACCATAAACAGACAAACATGAAACAGGGGACGCGAGCGCTTGCTTAACGGTTACCTCACCGAGCCTGTAGCAAGCGCAGCGGACAAGACAGACACACGAAAAACAAGAACTAGGCAGGAAGGATCCACCGCTCTTCCGCCAGAGCAAGTGTGATCCAAGCAGGAGCACAGATCAGAAAGATCCACAGCCGCTAACGCTAGCGGCTAGTGCGATCTCAGCAAGACAGAACGATTCGCTATCAACCGCCGCTGGTGACAGCGCAATCGCGACCGACAAGACAGAACAGAAGGATCCCCAGCGCTCGCACAAAGTAGCTAGCGCGATCCCAGGAAACAGAACAGAAGGATCCCCAGCGCTAGCACAAAGTAGCTAGCGCGATCCCAGGAAACAGAACAGAAGAGATAGCTGGTAGCAACCGCTGCACCAGCTATACTCCAAGAACATAGATCAGAACCATTTCCTGTCAACCACCATAGGGACAGGACAATGGCAAACAGGCAAGACAAGACAGAACAGGCAATACAGATAATACAACCTGACTGGGCTAGAAGGGGAGCCAAAAGCAACCCCCAGGAATTAACTATACTAGATAGCAATGGCTGACACTCCAGCAGTGTCCATCAGGAACTGAGCATGGAAGGGAAATGACCAGCGAAGCATTCTGGGAAACATAAAGCTCTTATAGTGCCAGTCATCAAAGAAGGCAAGTAGGGGATTTGCATAACGAATGTATGCAAATTCCCCAGCAAGAGAACAGAACAGAAACTTGCAATGGAAAAACAGGTCTCTGTTCCAGAGACCTGCAGCCCACAGACTAGAGGAATGGACAAACAGCTGTCTGCCTGTGCAGCCAGCTGAGCGGATCATCACAGTACCCCCCCTTCTAGGGATGGATTCCAGACATCCCTCAAGACTGGTAACATCACAAAACTCTAACTGAAGACTCATGAAGGTCAGGACAGCCCGACAAGGCCCAATTCCAGAGTCAGTCCATCCGAAACCGACCTCATCAGAAGCAGAAGCCACCGAAACATGCCCATCAGCACTGCAAGTCTCAGCGCAACACCTATCAGGACTGTGGACACCAGAGAAGAAGCCATCGACACCCTCCAGACAATACCCACCACCTTCCAAGGAGCGTCCAAGAATACCAAACCTGCCGCAATACCTGTTCGAAGTGTCCCTCACAACACCAAAGCCATTGCTGATCGCATTCAGGGCACCAAGCAAAACTTTTCCCGGAATCTCCCAGAACGCCTTGAAGCTCCGCAGAGATCCCAAGAAGCCAGAACGCTCACCAGGCTCACATGGAGAACCACCAAGAACCCCTATGGAACCTATGATCATTCCAGACTCAAAATTAGCAGGACACCCATCAAGATCAGGACTTTCAGGGACCACTTCTGGGCATGCAAGCAGGCAGGCTATATCAGAACATGTCTCCACAGAGGAAGCATCTGAGTACGCTGGTAACCGAGGCGCACTTGGGCTTTCTGGGTCACAGAGCACATCGGGGTACACTAGTACAGGAGAAACCTCAGGACATGTCGGGGAACTGCCAACCTCAGAGTCCGACACGACAAGACCAAAACCAGTACCGGGCAGAAAATCATCACGAGTAAAGATCACAGGTACTGGTCTTTCAAAAGAAGACTCGGATTCAAATTCAGAATTTTCTGTAACTGTAATATCATCATTGACTACACATGAATGAAGCTCCACAAGAGCTGCAAAAGTAGTCAGCAAGGCAGCAATGCCTATTGAAGTGGGCAACACCTCAGAAGGACCTGGGGGGCAGGAGACATCTCCCACACATCCTTGAGGAAACCGGCAAACTCATGCCGATCACAATCTGCAGGAACATCCGAGAAACAGGCATCAGATCGCACAGATTCAAACTGCACACTGTCATTCATTTCAGATTGCACAAAGTCAAGACTCTCATGCTTTACCCCAGAAAGGCAGGAACAATCATCCGACAACGATGTCTCTTTATTGGAATCAATTGGTTGGTGTGTGTGCAACTCATCCAAAATCGTTTGCCATACATAGATCACCAGATCCACATCATCCTTGTCACATTCATCGGAATCAATCAGAAGGTACATAAAATCGAGACAAGCATTCAAGACATCTTCGCTTTTTGCGATGTAAAAATCGCAAAAGGCTTTCCAATCAAAATCGAATTCTTCCAGCAAGGCCCCAATATACCAGGAAGCAAATGGGGGATCAAACAGGCCAGTATCCAAATAATCTCCATAGGGGTGGAGTTCAGGAACAAGAACAGATTTTTTAACTGCTTTAATGTAGTGTGCGATCCTACCTATAGCAGGATCCACATAAGCTTTGGATTGGGGAAAAAAAACCTGGAAACTGTTCAGCAGATGCATTATAAACATCATTATCATACTGCATGGTTTTGCCCATTTCAGACTTGACAGAAATAACCTCTTTATTTGTGGTTGCTAGGGGCAACGGATCTTTCCGCTGGGAAGCCTTCCTAGATCTTTTACGTTTAGACTTAGAGGCTTTGGATGGCTGCTTTGTGGATGAAAGAGTAGATGGAACAGCTGATTGAGCTGCTGACAACAACTCATTAAGGGGGTATGGTAATTGAGGTAATCTCAGCCAATTGTGAATTAAAAAGGCCAAGAATTCCAGGGGTCTTTGACTCAGGGTGGTATGATTTAACACATCATAACCCCACATTGACATTTCGCCCCCCAACAGAATGTAGACCATTTGGGAGGCCCAGGTAGACACTGGGGTGCATTGGAATTCAGGGTTCGCTAACAGTTTCGTACACTCAGACAAAAATTCGTCTGCTGATTCAGGTTCAAGTTTTTTAAATCTCTTAAAAGTACAAGAGCCATATTCGACAAAATCGTACAAATCGGAAATTCCGTCTACACTGGGGTTTTGGGTTGGGCTGGTCATTCTGTCACGATTGTGGAACTTTCCCCGTGATCAGCGCACAACGCGTGCGCTGACACGGCGGAGATCCTCCACAAGCGTATCATTTGCAGGAACCCAGCAAAAGGTGCTACGCACCTGTAGAGGGAAATTCCTGTTGGCAGATGGCGCTGGGGAGTGCAGAGGAACCAATCCTCTGTACCTCCACAAGTGCCAGACAGGAATTGTACGAAGCGCAGAACGCAATCGCAAGAGAGGCGATTGCGAATGAGATGGAGCAAAAGGGATAGGTTGTATGTGTGTGCGCCAATCCAGTCGCCACTCCGCGACCGCGCACACACAACAGCAGATACGAAATAGGAACGCGATCGCGAGAGGTGCGATCGCGAGACGTGACACAAGGCAGAACAGAATAGAATACGAGGGTAGCAAAGGCACAGCAAATACAATAAGGAGATACGGAAAATAACAACTGCTAGCTAACCGCGAACACCGCACTCATTCGCAACAGTGCACGCGGTTATGCGCGATCTCCACGTGATAAGCACAATAGAGACAAGCACGCCTAACTAACCATAAACAGACAGGGCCCGTTTCCACTCTCGCGGAAACGGCCGCGAATCCGCAGAGTTTCCCCGCAGGCAAATCGCGCGGGGAAACTCTGCCATAGGGGACAACGGCGCCGCCGGCCGAATCGCTTGCAGTAGCGATTCGGCCGGAAACCCCCACAGAATTCGCGGCGGAGGCTGCGATTCCCATAGCCGTGCATGGCACGGCTGATGGGAATCGCCTGCGATCCCGCCCACCCGCTCAGTGCCGGCGTGCGTCTACGAGACGCACGCCGCACTAGTGGAAACGAGCCCACAAACATGAAACAGGGGACGCGAGCGCTTGCTTAACGGTTACCTCACCGAGCCTGTAGCAAGCGCAGCGGACAAGACAGACACACGAAAAACAAGAACTAGGCAGGAAGGATCCACCGCTCTTCCGCCAGAGCAAGTGTGATCCAAGCAGGAACACAGATCAGAAAGATCCACAGCCGCTAACGCTAGCGGCTAGTGCGATCTCAGCAAGACAGAACGATTCGCTATCAACCGCCGCTGGTGACAGCGCAATCGCAACCGACAAGACAGAACAGAAGGATCCCCAGCGCTCGCACAAAGTAGCTAGCGCGATCCCAGGAAACAGAACAGAAGGATCCCCAGCGCTAGCACAAAGTAGCTAGCGCGATCCCAGGAAACAGAACAGAAGAGATAGCTGGTAGCAACCGCTGCACCAGCTATACTCCAAGAACATAGATCAGAACCATTTCCTGTCAACCACCATAGGGACAGGACAATGGCAAACAGGCAAGACAAGACAGAACAGGCAATACAGATAATACAACCTGACTGGGCTAGAAGGGGAGCCAAAAGCAACCCCCAGGAATTAACTATACTAGATAGCAATGGCTGACACTCCAGCAGTGTCCATCAGGAACTGAGCATGGAAGGGAAATGACCAGCGAAGCATTCTGGGAAACATAAAGCTCTTATAGTGCCAGTCATCAAAGAAGGCAGGTAGGGGATTTGCATAACGAATGTATGCAAATTCCCCAGCAAGAGAACAGAACAGAAACTTGCAATGGAAAAACAGGTCTCTGTTCCAGAGACCTGCAGCCCACAGACTAGAGGAATGGACAAACAGCTGTCTGCCTGTGCAGCCAGCTGAGCGGATCATCACATGGTCACACTGAAATGAATTCTGTTTATGTGCCAAACCCTCACCTTACGTTATCTTCATGGTCACAATCTTGAAACGTCTTTTGTAGCTCGCGAGGTCCCTTGGCATTCTCTGGGTCCCGTCCATTCTCCCGCTGGCACGGAATTTTGCTAGGAGTCATGCGTAACTGGGCTTCTGCTGCCCGTCTGCAAAGCCATGAGTGTTCTGCGCATGCGCAATTCTTGAAAGAACCACACTTGCGCAAACCGCTTAAGATGACGGACGTATGGACTACTTTAATTGCATTTGAGTTGTGTTCCGAAACATTTGGAACAACATTCCGAATCAGAACATACATCCCTACTTATAAAGTATAAATATGTATAATATACAAACAACTGTATTCCGTTTTCTGTAAAGAAATTGAAAATCTTCCTTAGAGAAAGACTACTTAGTAGTTGTTCTGATTTGCGGTTTTATTACTAGAGTAGTACTTTAAAGTAAATACAATTCAATAGGGCAAAACAAAAATGAAAAGAAAAAAAAAGAATGAACAACTTTCATAAGTATCACTGCATTTGCTAGAATGTACAAATGACTAATTTATTTTTTCCTAGTGTTGCACCCAAATCTATAGATTCAGCAAAGATTATTGCAAGCACTGAACTGACTGCTTTAAATCCACATATGTTTTCAGTTTAGGAACGAGTATGTGATTTGGCAAGATAATACTTTTGGAAAGGGTTTTAATTCACTTTTTTCATGGCACAAGAATGTAATAGGAAAAAAATATCTATAAGACTGGAAAACATATGGACGAATTGCATCTTGCCAAACTATTAAAATCATATGTTTTGAAGAAGTGCTTAATCCAAAATCCGTAATTCTTGGAATCACCCACTATGTTACAAAAGTAATAAAATGTAGAACAGTATGATGTTATAGCGTTTGACTAAAGATACTTAAAAAGGTTATTAATCATGTGACAAATATTTTCAAGACTTTATACTGTATTCTCTTTTATTTTCCTAATATCATCTTTCAACAGAGCAGACCAATGGTTGGGACACGTATAAGATCGCCCCATATTATTCATGTCAGAAAAGATATGTCTTATGCTTTTTTCCTTATCTTGCATTTTTATTTTATCTAGCGTTTTTACTGTTTTTGTTAATCCTTTACTCTTCCGCCACTTTTTTTTTAAAAAATCCTTCCAAGGAAGCAAATCCTGCAGTAAGTTTTTAAAAGCAATTGCTTTCTTTGCAAGGCTGTGCGGTTCCTAACCAGTTAATTGTATGAGGTGTAGTTAGCAAGGACTATATATTTTGCAAGACTGCAGGTAGCAAACCTACATATAAAGGCTGTGATCAATCTTCTGGAACTGTGGTGAGGCAGTACATTTTATGCAGTGTTTTTACTGTCTATACTTTACCCACTCCCATCCCCTTTTATTATTTGTTTAATCCTTCCAAGGATTAAAGACCATCGAGAGTTATTCTAATTAACATATATAGAAAAAAAGCCAAGGGCAATATAAACGCATGGCACATAAGCTTTTTATTCGTAAGTCTATACAAAGAACAAGAGGGCATGATCTGTGCATGGAGGAAAGGAGATTTTACCACCTGTGTAGAAAGGGTTTCCTCTCGGTAAGAATTGTTAAAATGTGGAATGTCTGAAGTAATTATGCCAAATTCTATACTTGTCGGCTAGATGTAGGAAGATCACACCTTGATCCAGTCAGGGAGATAATTTCTGAGGTTGAACTTGATGGACACATATTTTTTTCAAACTAGATCACATTGTAACTAAGATATATGCAGTGCAGTCTGCTCAAGCTCATGCATGCTGTGTAGCTCACCTGCTAGTTAAGTACCAGTTTTATCCAGATCCTATGAGGCGGCTCAGATGCAGAGATGTAGAAAGAGCGTCAGCGAAATTTGGGTGTATAGTGCAGCCATTAGTAAAACATCATTCATTCTGACTATTTTGACTACTGAGCACCCTGGGTACCCTTCCTCTTACTGGGTACCCTTCCTAACACCAAACTTACCACTATTAAGTGAAAATATGCTAGCCTAATGCAATCTAAACCTTACACTAGGCTACCCCTGCCTCCATCTTACACTAATCTACACCTATACACTGTTTCCCTGTAATTTACCACATCACTATTCTCTCCACTGCAATCTTCACCACCCCAACCACTTCAGTTATGGTTGGCATCTCCTGGACTGAAATTGTCCACTAGTTGCTGCTATAGCCTCAGTTTTGTATTGTCGTTTATGCAGTGCCCAAATTTCCTGAACCGCCAAGACAGCTTTGTCATACCAATTGTACAAAAATGCATCCTCTGAAAGTCATCCAAAAGTAATTTTTCTTCTTGGGCTCGTGTTTCACTTAATGTTTAGGCCATGTATATACAGGTGGCTGTATAGTGTACTTGCAGGTGGCTGTATAGTGTAATGGTTAAACGTTCTGCCTCTGACACAGGCAACCAGGGTTTGAATCTCTTCCTGTTCAGTAAGCTAGCACATATTCAGTAAGGATCCTTGGGCAAGACTCCCTAACACTGCTACTGCGTATAGAGTGCATGCTAGTGGCTGCAGCTCTGGCGCTTTTGAGTTTGCCAGGAGAAAAGCGTGATATAAATGTTTTGTGTCTGTGTCTTGTATATTAGATAACAACTAGTTTTCTTAAGTTTAAAGAAATAAGTTACTTTTTTGTGATGAAGGGTACCAGTGGGAGGGTTAATTGATAAAATGATTTCTCGTTCATTTAATGATTAAAACTGATTACATTTATGGCATGCACTATTTAAAAAAAATACAGGTTTGATCTCTGCAGTGTTTGTGTTGACTTATTAGCATTTAGAATAAACAAACATGTAATTTATTCAGAGACTAGTAAAAAGGCCCGCCCATTAAGAAACGGGCACTAGGCCACGGCCGCTAAACCCTGGCAACATGCGTACCGATGCGTCCTGCTCACCCATCTCCCACCATTGTCTGAAGTATATGCACACAGGGAGATGTTGCTTGCTTGGCAGTTGGAAAAAGCTGTTATTTCCCACAATCCAATGAGGTTCTCAGACAGCAAACTGTCAAGTCTGGAAGCAAGGACACAAGGACATTATGACGCAGGTACACTTGACTATTATTATGCAGGATAGATGGCAATGCTCATAGCTGGGTTCACCTGTTCAGTGCTCTATGAATCCAGGAATATTTACTTCATTGCAGCAGAGAACAACAGCACAGCTTTTCAGGCCATTCACTGTTCTAGCCATAAAGGATGTATTTCTGGATTGGTTGTGCTTTAGCTGTGTGCTGTGTGTTGTTTTTGGACTCTGCTGGGTTTGATGAATAGCCATGTTTAACTAGAAGCTTCCGACTACAGTTTTGCTTTATGTGGCCTGCAAAATTGCTGTTTACTGCCAGCTTTGGTATGACACAGTTGGAGAAGAACTAAAGGAAAGTCCTGGTCATATGACACATCACAGCCTAAACCGAAAAAAAAGTTGAGCTGAGACCCAAACAATGCTTGCTTGCTTGTTGGAAGTCAATCAATCGAATGGAGTGTGTAGCACATTGATTGAGATTATTTGCTCTAATAAAGCTCTGTATCACCCATAACAACGCGGTTGGATTTGAACTCAAACTTTTGTGGTTTAGCTGTTTTAGCTTACACTTTGTAAGTAACACATAACTGGCAGTAAAGTCTCATTGCTGTATGTACTAATGTGTACAAACTAATCTGAGGAGGAACCTCCATGACCCAGTAAATAAGCATGAATATGGTTTGTAATATATGTTTCAAATGCATTGATGTATTCTAATCACAAACACTAAAAACAGCATCCAGTAAATTTACAAAGAGGTAGTATGAGTACCTTGCAATGGAAATTTACCAGGAGAATGGCAGGGGAGGTATCTTTCTAAACAACTTAAGAAGCCAATAATAAGTAATATTTTCAGATGTGGAATTTCCACTTAGGGTAGGATTTCACTTCAAATCCTACCCTAAGTGGAAAGTTTCTCTCCTCAACTTTTTAAGTTTCCTGTTGCTATCATTATATACTTGGGACTCATACAATGACATATTCAGTGGCAGTAAACAAAAAAACAAGCAATAGAACAAATGAGATAATTAAAGTGAACCTAAACTCAGAACTTCCTCTCTACTCTAAAACATAAGCATAATAACCTTTAAAGAAAAAACTTTTCTTCATTACAACTTACAGAAATCTTACAAAAAAACCCTTGCAGTGTATATTTCCTGTACATTCTTGGGAACACAGAAAGGGTTAACCTTCAGCATGGACACATTGACATATAAGCACAGAACAACAGCACACCATTGCACAGCTCAGACACAGCTGACAGCCTGATTTATACTTGTAGAAAACTTGCTGGTAAGGGGTAATTAGAAAGGCTGATCTCTCTAAACACACACATAATCCTCCATGTTAAAATAATATTATAGAAATCCACTCAAAATGTTTTTTTTTTCTAACCCTTCCTTTACCTTGCTTGTCTTCCCACCACTGAAATTATCTTCCTTCCCACTTTTTGTGTCTCAAATGGAGAACTTTCTTCCTGTGTCTAAAGTAGAGGACCTTGACTTATTTTAACTTTCTTTGTCCCAACTGTAGAAATGTTCCTTCCTTTCCTTCCCTGCTGCTTCCTGTGCTCCAGCTGAAGAAACATCAATCCTATGCTTTCCCCAGTAGAATCATGGGATAACAGCTCTCCAGTAAGACAGAAATAAAAACTTAGGACAGTTTCTGTGGTCAAATGTATCTACCTAAATTGTGACTTAGAGTCAAATTCTTTTTAGCTACTGTTTTCTTTCTTTCCCTCCTTATTTTGTGCTCCAATTTTTCCAAAAGAAGTTAGATCATTCACAAGGCCATTTAGGCAGGTGCTTTGGGCCTGGTTATTTTCCAGGGACCTGCTTGACCACATCAAATCTTACGAAAAAAAAGGCCAGCAGGGGTTGACCAAAGCTGCTATCTTGCCTAGGGCACCATTTTACCTTAACACTTCTCTAAAGAACCACCATAAGTATCATGCTGCTGGTTTCCCTTAGCCAGAATTCACCAGGAAGAGTGACAACTTCCTCTTTATTTCTTGCTCTTTCCTCTTTATTTCTGCAGAGAGGCACGTTAAAGGGGTTCTGTAAAACCTGTAAAAAAGCTAAAACTGACAATTACCTGGGGCTTCTAACTAGACGGATAGAACTGCGGCTGCGCGGCCATAGCAGCGAACGTCCTTGCTCCCGCGTGCATCATCAGTAGCTTACCGCGCAGGCGCAGTACAAGAAAACTTCATACTGCGCCTGTGCAGTAAGCTCCACGGCTGCACAGTCGCAGTTCTATTCGTCTAGTTAGATGAATAATTAGCAGGTTACCGGGGGCGGGGAATGGAGCATCAGAGGAGGATGGCACGGGACATTACAGCTGCAGGGGGCCGATAGAAGCCCCAGGTAAGTGTCAGTTTTAGCTCTTTTACAGGTACTAGATAACCCCTTTAAGTGCATTGCAATTATCAAAGATAGGCTGGTTATTCTCACTACAAAGTCTGATGTTGCATGATGATTGTGGGGGGCTGCACCACATTCACAGTTGCTTATATCACATTCTGCGAATTGAGATATATTATTTAAAAGACACCTGTGGTACTATAGTTGATGTTTGCTTTTAAGCTGCCATGTTTTTCAGTGGTTTTGGATACCTCAGTTAGCCACAAGGGCAAAAGTGAATTATTTGCTTTGCTGCACCTATTGTTCTAAAATGATGCATCTATGTGCTGTTTTTTGAATTAATACAAAGAAAGAAAGAAAGAAAGAAAGAAAGAAAGAAAGAAAGAAAGAAAGAAAGAAAAAGAAAGAAAGAAAGAAAGAAAGAAAGAAAGAAAGAAAGAAAGAAAGGAAAGAAAGAAAGAAAGAAAGAAAGAAAGAAAGAAAGAAAGAAAGAAGAAAATTAATAAAGTTCAATATAGTTAATTTCTGCTTCAAATTTCAAACCTTTTAGACTAGAGTATGCTGGTCACATATAATTAGCTCTGTGCAGATAGTGCTGGCTTTGTAAAACTTACAATGTTCTTTTCATACTGTAAAAGTACCCTTCTCTGTCTTTTTACATGCTCTACATGCATTCCACTTTCATGACTGTTGATCTTTAACAAAGCAGAAAGGAATGGGAAATATTTGTAAGTTAAATTACGCATTCTTCGTGAAAGATATGGTGGTAAAACCTCAACAGCATGAAGGAAACATCCAGTGTTGTACGTTATTGGGGATGTTAGTCTTGAAAGCTGAGTCTTATGTGTAGGAGGACAGAAGCAGGAAAGGGGACTGAGTGAGTAATACTGACAGAATGTTGAGGTCAGGATAGGACAGCAATACACTGGGATGTGTAATGGCAAGTATTAGATCAAATCCAGTTATTGTTTCTTGTTTCTTGCATCACTGTACATTATTTCTGCACTCAACAAAATGCTGTAGATGTATTCACTGCAGATTAGATGCTTACCGATATTTCCACTTGGCTTCCTATTGTAGAAAACTGCAATGTTCCTCTTGCAGAAATAAAACTTAGTATGGGATCAATGTGTGTTTCCAATGTGCCTGCCAAGTATACTGCCTTGTAACAACACAGCTAAGCTATGATTTCTATCAATCATTCCAATGCTCTATTTAGTTGTCTTGCACATATTTCTCTTAAAATTATTTGTTCTGTATCTCATTTGTTATTATTGTTATTTGGATTAATACAATATTATTTCATTTCATGTAAAGGAGAAATACAGTATAATCTGATAAGAGTAAGTAGTAGCCAAGCAGATAATTGAATGGTGTAAAATATGATGCACTATTAGCAAAACATTGGGCTGATACAACCACTCATGTTTCATGGTACTACAGCATAGAGCTTTGCCAGTCTGGTCTAAGCTTGCACCAGAATTGGCACCACCAGTTGGGTAGTGAGAATGTCTAGACAGTCTCATGAACATTTCCTTCAATTTCGTGTGGTTCCACCAAATTTGCTGCAAAGGTAATTCACAAATTCCATTAAAGTCAGCGGGGCCAACATTAAGGTTAATAGTAAAGCCCCTATACATGTTAGAAATTACAAGTGACAACGGCAGGTAATGGGGGTCTCGGCCCTGTGGTTTTCCAGAAAATTGTAGCTAATGTGACAGCAGACAAATTGGAATACTGTGTGATGGTCAGCATGCAGAAGACAGAAGTGGAAATAATAGGCCATGGAAGCGTGACCTAAGTTTGAGATTGTGTCAGCTCAGCCTCCTAGTACAAGTTACATCATGAACTGAATGACACCTGAAAGGTATGTGCAGTGATAGTGAAAGTGGTGATGATGGAGCATGTACCACGTTGCCAGCTGGAGCATGAGCTGTGTGGAGTGCATTAGCGAATCGGTACCACCCAGGAGTGTACATACAAATAGCAAAAATATAACAGTAAAAGTAGGAAGGCCAGACCACAATGGTGTGTTGTGTATTGCTGCTGCAGTATGTGCTCCAGGAAGCAGTAGACAATATTACTAGTTTGCTTCATAAACTGAATGATATGTATGTCACCCAGCAATCTTACAATACTTAAAAATTAGGCAAAAGCAACAGTACTTGTCAGTGTGTCAGTGTTGAGGTCACCTGCCATTACACAGCTTCCTGAATCCAGAAGAAATATATAATAGATTGCTGGCTGGCAGCATGGCAAATATGACATTGGCAATGAATGTCACCCCTCTATATTGAGCTAACTAGAAGATAAATATAACTGAGGCAGCCTCAGTGGCTGGAGAGGATTGGCAGAAATGTCTGCAGAGGGAGTGAGCCTGTCTCAGTAAGTACTTATATTCAGGGTACGTGCAGCGGAACTCCTGCACTACCAGGTTCAATGGGTGCATGAAAAAAGGGCACCAGGAAGAAATGGCCCAGCTGGATAACGAAATGGCACCAGTGGATAACAAAATCTCAATAACGATAAACATTGGTAATGAAATTGGTTATTGATAAATACAGTTTCAAAACAGATGGGAGAAAATAATTAAGACCTTAAAGGGGAACTTCAGCCTAAACAAACATACTGTCCTCAAGTTACATTAGTTATGTTAATTAGAATAGATAGGTAATATAATCTCTTACCCACCCTGTTTTAAAAGAACAGGCAAATGTTTGTGATTCATGGGGGCTGCCATCTTTGTCATGGGGGCAGCCATCTTTTTGGTTGAAAGGAGGTGACAAGGAGCAGGAGACACAGTTCCAACTGTCCTGTGACCTGATAACCCCTCCCAGCTGCACACGCTAGGCTTCAAATGTCAAATTCAGAATGTAAAAAAAAAAAAAATTGCACCAAAACAGCAGAAAGAGAACCACAACATCAGAAATCCCATCATGCTTTGCACAGCATCAGGGGAAAAAAGCCCGGGCAGTTTTCTTCTGTGCAGCTATAAATGAGGCTTGTATAAGAGAAACAAAGTTCTGATGCTGTGAAACTGTTCAAGAAACACCAGGCCTTTCCAGTGCTGCTGAGTCGATTTTTAGTCCGGAGGTTCACTTTAATGTTAAAAATTGTAACGTAATTCAACAATATAGCTTAACCCAACCCTACTCTCACACAGAACCCTCCCTTGGTGGTGCCTAAACCTAACCACTCCCCTGGTGTTGTCTAACCCTAACCACAAACACCTCGGTCGTGCCTAACCCTAATTACCACCTCCCCCGGTGGTGCCTAACCTTAACCCCCCGGTGGTCCCTAACCACCCCCTGGTGTTGCCTAACCCTAACTGCTCCATGGGTGGTGCATAACCATAACCACCGCCCCTGGTGGTGCCTGACCCTAACCACTCCCCCTGCAGAAACACAGGAAAGATAATATCTTTGATAACGTAAAATCTGTACATACAAATGAAACAATATGACAAACACATTGCAAGCTTCTAAAAGGATAACATATTTCAAAAACTTTAATGTTCTAATGTTGTCTTATGTTTATCGGGCGCCCTTTTTTTCTGCTTTGGGCACTGTATTAATGATAAATACATTAGAGTCTATGATGGCGGCCTTTTTGTCCTGCTTCCAGTTCAAGACATGTGCAAAGCAAGGCATATGTGCTGTATTGCCCATGCACTGCACGGCAAGGTTAGCTCCATTATCACACATCACATTGCCTGTTGTGCCTGTTGTAAGCTGTCCTGCCTGTCATGAGATATCCTTAGGAATCTTGCTATGATGAATAGCTTTAGTCAGAAACATGACTTTGGAGCTTTGGACATAACATTGAAAACACAGTGATCAATAATGGAGATGGACAGATCTAAATACCCCTACTGTATTTTTATTAATGTTTTAACAGTGATGAGTTGAGTTTTAAGAAACAGAAGCAGAAAACACTTCTGCTTTTATGTTATTCTCAATGGATTCACCTGAAACCATGGAGCAAATTGCTTACCTCTACTGAAAACCTTTCACTAAAAGTACTCTGAACCCTACACTCTCAGCAGCCTAACACTAGCCTCCCCTGATCTTAAGTTACCACAGACTTCCTAAAATCTAAAACTGTCTAGTTTCTTTAAAGTGGGAGTGTCACCATAAAAAAACAAATTTTAACAGCCACAGGTCTGAGTGTATTAAAGGGAACCTAAACTGAGAAGGATATGGATTTTTCATTTTAAAATAATACCAGTTGCCTGACTCTCCTGCTGATCCCGTGTCTCTAATACTTTCAGCCACAGCCACTCAACAAGCATGCAGATCAGGTGCTCTGACTGAAGTCAGACTGGATTATCTGCATGCTTGTTTCAGGTGTGTTATTCAGCCACTGCTGCAGCCAAAGAGAGCAGCAGGACTGCAAGGCAACTGGTATTGTTTAATATGAAACATCCATATCCCTCTGAGTTTAGGTTCTCTTTAAGTGATAAAAACGCTAATCCTACATTCAAAACTTTCAAAACTTTTTCTGCTGTTATGATTTGGAGTTATCACATACTTAAGGAGCATTAGCCCTCTAGTAGTCAGTGCCAAACAGTTGCATGCTGGGGGTTCTTTTTATCTATAATATATTCCTCCTCTTCCCTTCATTTCCCTGCTTAGCTACTTATCTGAAACCGGATCCCCTGCTCACTTGTGTTTATAAGCAAGGCTGAGGTGACTCAGTGATTGGAGGAGAAAATTAAAAAAAGTTAAGGGAAGAATGACATCAGCATTTAGCCTCAGCTGTGGGCAAAAGACATGGCCCCCACCAGCAACAGAATTCTCTTCATTTACTATATAAGATTCACTGAAATCAAAATGTGGACAGTACAATACATGTGTTATGTAAGTAGATCAAGTATTTATCTACTTATATGTGGTTTTTTCCCCTGGCATACTATGGCTAATCCTACTGCTTTAAATCAACACTTTTGACAGTTATTGTCATCAAAAAGTGACAATTGCAATATTTATAAAATAGTGATAAGTGTGCCACATTAAATATCACCAAATAGTGCTTGCCACTTTGAAAAGGAAGAACACTACTGGGGAGCAAGAAAGCAGAGGGGAAATTAAAAATATACAGTATACACTTATCTTGATTATATATAAGGTTTTCAGACACCGGGCTCCTTATTGTGTCTGGCCTACCCTCCATCTTCCTGTTATAACTCCCGTATGGAAGTTTGTTGACTTTCCACACACCCTCTCTATACGCTCTCCCTCAAGCTTGTGTGTAGCAGCCATCACTGGGAGCAACCTCTGCAGGTGAAGTTCCAATTGCTTCCAAACTGAGCATGCGCAGGACATGCAGAACTGTGCAAGATCGCAATCTATGAGTGAGCATGGGGAGGGCAACCCATGCAATGGGCTCCCAGTCAGAGCTATGCACAGGGGCTACAGCGGCAAGAATCACTTTTTTGTTCACCCATTACACACACACACACACACACACACACACACATATATATATTTCGATCTATTTATTTTTTTGTATTAGAAACCTAAGGTGTTTCCTTGTAAATACTCTCTTGTACCATTATCCAGCAGGCAAAGACATAAGCTATGCATCTGGATTTACCTCAGAAGCACAGAATTCAAAAGCAACAGGCAAGCTTACTGCATTAACATTGAGCAAAATTCCTGAAACGTATATATTGTCCTGGATGAATTTCTATGGATGGTTTTAATCACAATATTCACCTGTAAGTTTACAGGATCTTTATCTAAATGTCCGAACAGTCACCTTAATATAAACAGAATTGAGTTTATATACTGTAAACCAGACCCCATTTATTAGAGGATAGATGTCTTGTACCGATAGCATTTAGGAATGTTAAATGTCATTTCTTTTGTGGAATACAGTTATGTTCTGCGGCGCCTGGAAATAGTTGGGATGAAAAGAATAATAAAATCTTTATTACCCAATTACCAGACAGCAGGCCAGAGACACAGAAAGATAAATGGATATTTCTAAGATCACACACAGAGCTCATGCCTTAGGAAAAATTAGGCACATTATGAATGCCGCACTTCTTATCAAGTGACTGCTTTTTGGCTCACATGTTTCTTTTCTTGTTCTATGATGTGTGTTGTGGATGTATTTCCGTTTTTAAGCTGTGTTAAGGGCATGTCTTAAAGGGATTTTACTATTGCAATAAAAAGTGAGAAACTCTTTGATGGGAAAGGAATGGCCAGAAGTAAGTTGCTTTGCCACAAGCACTGCTATTTCTTTCCAATAAGGCTTCTGTAACTGTGTAAATTCAGTCTGGAGCTTCTTTTCTACATATTCTGTAGAGTGAACAAATAAAACTTAAAGTAGATAATTAGTAAAATCTCCATCTATAGATTTGCCCCATTGCAACAATTCTGATTCGGCTAGCATTATTAACCCGTTCATGAAATATTGAATGAAATATGTTGTTTGAAGATGCTGCACTCATTTTAACCTCAGCTGGCAGAACTCGTTGTCTGACTACTGAGTTCATGCAGAAGGGCGCAGGGAGCGTTTTTTATAGTTATCTCTTCCGGATACTGGACCGACTTCTCCTCTTCATCCACGCACAGCACTGCACTCCTGGTATCCTCTTCTGACTTCCGATCACATGGAAGAGTGTCTCTTCCATCACCCTTCTTCTACCACTGGATAGCACTGCACCGCTGACACTTTCCACTGAGCCCCAATCAAATATAATCACATGTAATTGAAATTCAGAAGAGGATGCCAAGAGCGCAGCACCGTGGGTGGATGAAGAAGAGATGCCGGTCCAGCGTCCGCCACAGGTAACTGCAAAAGCTCCCAGCGGCACTCTTCATACCGTACCTAGCCTGCCAGGCTGTGAACGGCACACTCCCCCAGTGGCAGGAAACATTTGCTCCTGCAGCCAGGGTTTGCTAAAAGGTTAAATATACTGTATTTTGAATTGTTTTCTGATTTCAAGCAATAAGGGCCTGAGCCCACTAACGCAGTTGTGTTCATTTCTGTCCACTTTCAGCATCTGTTGTTTATTTAAACATTTGCATCTTAATGTGCTGTTCTTTTGACTGTTGCAAATGGGTTGTATACTTTCTGGAAGAAAACTGATTTACTAATGAAGTGCTTCTAAGACAAAGTGTACATAGGAGGGGGTACCATAAAGTTTTAACGATCACCTAAGTAGTCTCTAAGTAGTCACCGTCCAGATTTACACAGTTTTCCCAGTGTTTCTTGACACCCTAAATACTGTTATTTAAGAAGTCTGTAGATTGTGCCTTAAACCACTCTTCCACTTTAAGAATTACATGTTTTCATTTCTGGAAACAAGAAAAAGTCACTTGGTGCAAGATCCAGAGAATAAGTTGCTGCAAGATATCAAAGTCACATCCCCTTACGCTGTCAACTGCAACTTGAGATGGTGCATCATCCTGCAAGCTTCACTCTTTTCCATTTTACACTTTAGTCATTTCTGGCACAATTTGTAAAAAAAATAAAGGATACAATCAGGGCCGGGCCGAGGCATAGGCTGGAGAGGCTCCAGCCTCAGGGCGCAGTGTAGGAGGGCGTGCACAATTCATTTAGTTGTCATTCCTAATTGTGTATGAAGCAGAAAGAAATAAGAAAAGGGGATACATGGCAGTGACTGCAAGCCAGATAACTAGAGCTTAAGGTGTTGGGGAGGTTGTGGGCCCTGTGGCGCCTCTTAGTCTAATAGCAATCAGTGTGTGACGGCTGGGGTGGCAGGTATGGAGGGGCGCACTTTGGTGTCTCAGCCTTGGGTGCTGGAGGACCTTGTCCCGGCTCTGGATACAATGAGCTGATTATTCCAACATCATGCACTTAGGGACTAATGATGAGACTGACAAAATTTCACCAATATACCATAATAACTTCTGAATGATAATGATAGCATACAATGATAGCAACTTGCACATACTTAAGTTTTAGGTGAAGCCTACTTTTCTGTGATTCACCAGATGGATCATTTTACTTAACCACTTCACCACTGAGGGGTTTTACCCCTGGAGCACCAGAGCAATGTTCACCTTTCAGCGCTCCTTCCATTCATTCGTCTATAACTTTATCATTACTTATCACAATGAAATGAACTATATATTGTTTTTTTTGCCACCAATTAGGCTTTCTTTAGGTGGGACGATATGTCAAGAATTATTTTATTCTAAATATGTTTTAATGGGAAAATAGGAAAAAAGTGGGAAAAAATTCATTATTTTTCAGTTTTCGGCCATTATAGTTTTTAAATAATGCATGCTACTGTAATTAAAACCCATGAAATGTATTTGCCCATTTGTCCCGGTTATAAAACTGTTTAAATTATGTCCCTATCACAATGTTTAGCGCCAATATTTTATTTGGAAATAAAGGTGCATTTTTTTCAGTTTTGCGTCCATCCCTAATTACAAGCCCATAGTTTATAAAGTAACAGTGTTGTACCCTCCTGACATAAATATTTAAAAAGTTCAGTCCATAAGGTAACAACTGATGTATTTTTTTTTAAGTGTACATTTTTTTATTATTTTTTTTAATTACAAAAAAAAAATTGGGGAGTGTGGGAGGTAATAATGAGTTAATTTTTTGTGTAAAAGTAATGTATTTGTATGTGAAAAATGCTTTAGGGTGTAGTTTCACTATTTGGCCACAAGATGGCCACAGTAACATTTTGTTTATGCGACCTGCAAGCGTCCGGAAGGACGCTTGCAGGAAGTGCTATGAGGCTGGGAACTTTTTTTTTTCTTCACATTGATCGCGCTGCTTCTCGTAGAAGCAGCGGATCATTGCGGGGCTTAGATCAATGAATGGGAATGGATTTTCCCGTTCATTGATCTCCGGGCGAGCGGGCGGCGGCGTGTATGCGAGCGGGAGTGCGCGCATGAGCAAGTGGGAGCGCGGGCAGCGGCGGGAGCACGGGAAGTGCGGATTTCTCCGTCCCTGGTGGTAAAAGGATGGAAAAAGGGACGGACAAATCCGTACGGCTGGGGGTAAAGTGGTTAAAGTGGCATAAAACTCTGGCATAACATTCAATAAAAATGTGTTTTTCTACTTTTTATTACCCATAAAAGATACCATATATGCTTTTGTGCACAAGTAATATTGTCAAATTAAAAGTTCCCAAAGTGTAGGTTATCTTCTGTGAAAGCAGTCTTTGCATTTTCTTGCATAGCTGCTGTATTTATATAATAACCTCTATCTAGTTATCACTTCTCAGCTCCCTGCTTCAAAAGCAGAGCTCATTTTCAGCACAGCTAGGAATGTAGCAATCGAAAGAATGTAAACAAACAATAATGTTATCACTTCTTCGGATGCAGTCAGAAGCTAAGGAGCTGTCCACTGAAGAACAAAGTAGTGTGTTTAACTGTTTGAATGCTGTTCTGCTACAATTTTTTTTGTGGTAGTAGAATTTATGTTGTAAATAATCTTTTAGGGCAAAGATGAAATACTGAGTTTCATACCACTTTTATTCCTGGTGGGAACCGTTGCTGTTCATGCTGCATGGTGCTGCTCCCGCACTCACCCTCTCCCCGTCCATAGAGCTGAACATAGTGCTTGGCTGGGAGATGTACAATATCTACAGCAATTGTTCTAAAAGTTCCATCTGATATGATCAGAAATAATCTTTTCTGGTGACTAATGCCTGAGGTGTTTATCAGGATTTAGCTCCGTAGGATATAGATATGGTTGGGATTCACTCTTATCGTCCACCAGTTGGTATTCTAGATCCCTAAGGAAACAAAGTACTTTCAATGTAAACACATAACAGATGGCCATTATAAACCACAATTTCAATTCTGTGGAGAAATAATGATTAAACTTGGTATAGCAAACAGCAAAATATAAGCATCATACCAGGTGTTCACTTCTGTTAACCAGAGATACAGATTATCAGACCATTAGGAGCATGCTGATGCAAAGTTCTCTTATTAACTCAGCCTGTTCGCAATATTATGAACTTACAGAATGTATCTGAAAGATCAAATAGGGCTCTTTTGCATGTGTGGCTGAACTGCATGCTCAACCCATAGATAAGCCTATGATCTGCCTGCTGCAATTTAGTGCTGCTAAATGGTGGCATTAGTGGTCCCACATGTGTAGAGATGGCTCGAACCTCCGATTTTAGGTTTCGCGAACCAGGTTCGCGAACCTCCGCAAACGTTCGCGAACTTGAAAACTTTCGCGAACCACAATAGACTTCAATGGGGAGGCGAACTTTAAAACTAGAAACATTTATGGTGGCCACAAAAGTGATGGAAAAGATGTTTCAAGGGGTCTAACATCTGAGATTTTGCATGGATGAGTGGGATAGATGCCAAAAGTCCCGGGGAAAAATCTGGATTTGATGCAAAGCAGCGTTTTAAGGGCAAAAATCACATTGAATGCTAAATTGGAGGCCTAAAGTGCTTTAAAACATTTTGCATGTGTATACAACAATCAGGGAGTGTAGAGTACTGCTTCACACTGACACATCAAACTCACTGTGTAACGCACCGCAAACAGCTGTTTGTGTTGTTACAGCCGTGCTGGACTGGTGCGAACCATGGCAAGAGTGCAGGCGATAGCGGTTTTCAAGCCCATATGGTCGCCAGGCTGAGGTAGCTCAATGACAGAACAACAGTGATTGTCCAGCTGATCGAATTTGGTCTGTCCACAATGAAGCAACAACTTTATTATCTTTGGTGTTCCACCCCCGAGACACTCATATAGCCAGCGGTCATTGCTTCATTGTGATACGCAAGCCCCTTCACCGCGGCAAGGTAACGATCACGAAGGGGAATTGACACATGTGCATGCCTTTTGTTTTGTTGTTGCAACCGCAGTGCAGCCAGAAAAATTAGGCAGGCATGTACACGCACCAGAAAAATTATTATAGCGGCCGCTGCTAGCAGCGGCCTTAAAAATGTAGGAATCCGCCTGGAGTCCTGGTGGACCATGTTGGTGGTGGCGGAGAACGCAGTCAAGCGGCCTGCAGGCAGAGATGCTGTGTGGGGGCCGACTTAGTCATGGGGCAGGCAGTCAAACGGCGTGCAGGCAGAGATGCTGTGTGCGGGAACTGACTTAGTCTTCGGGCGGGCAGTAGCCCTCCGGGATCCATGCCTTATTCATTTTGATAAATTTGAGGTACTGAACACTTTTGTGACTTAGGCGACATCTCTTCTCAGTGACAATGCCTCCAGCTGCGCTGAAGGTCCTTTCTGACAGGACACTTGAGGCAGGGCAAGACAGAAGTTGGATGGCAAACTGGGACAGCTCTGGCCACAGGTCAAACCTGCACACCCAGTAGTCCAGGGGTTCATCGCTGCTCATAGTGTCTACATCCACACTTAAGGCCAGGTAGTCGGCTACCTGTCGGTCGAGGCGTTGGTGGAGGGTGGATCCGGAAGCGATAAGGCGAGGCGTTGGACTAAAGAATGTCCACATGTCCAACATCACCATGAGATCGCTGGAGCATACTGTTCTTGCCTGCGTGGACATGGGAGAAGGATTACTGGCAGTGGTAACTTTATTGTGTTGTGCTGTGACATCACCCTTAAACGCATTGTAAAGCATAGTTGCCAGCTTGTTCTGCAAGTGCTGCATCTTTTCTGCCTTCTGGTGATTTGGAAACATCTCCACCACTTTGTGCCTATACCGAGGGTCTAGTAGTGTGGCCACCCACTACAGTTCATTCCCCTTGAGTTTTTTTTATGGGGGTCCCTCAACAGGCTGGACAGCATGAAAGACGCCATCTGCACAAAGTTGGATGCAAACGTACTATCCATCTCCTCTTGCTTTTCCTCAGTGATGTCAGCTAAGTTCTCCTCCTCCCCCCAGCCACGAACAATACCACGGGAACGTTGAGCAGCACAAGCCCCCTGCGACACCTGCTGTGGTTGTTTTTCCGCCTCATCCTCCTCCTCCAAAACAACACCTTCCTCATCATCTGACTCCTCTTCCCCAAACGAATCTTCCTCCTCCTCCTCCCCCCACCCCCCCACCCCCGTGCTGTCGCAGGTGTTGAGCAATCATCTGCTTCTGCTGAGAATTGATCCCACAACTCTTCCTCCCGTTCCTATTCCTGTTCACGCTCCTTCACAGCTTGATCCACCACTCTACGCACAGCATGCTCCAGGAAGAAGGCATATGGGATCAAGTCACTGTGACTCACCATGTTTGTCACCTCCTTAAACGGCCGCATGAGCCTGCAGGCATTTTGCATGAGTGTCCAGTACTTTGGCTAGAACATCCCCATCTTCCCAGACTGTGTCCTTTGACTGTAGTTGTAGAGATACTGTTTGACGGCTTTCTCCTGTTGTAGCAGGTGGTCGAACATCAGGAGGGTCTCATCGTAAAGTTGTTTCTCCGTTGAATATCGGCAAAGTGTGCCATGGCCATGTAAGACCACCTGAAATGCCCACACACTTTCCTGGACTGCTTTAGGACATCCTGTAAGCCTGGGTACTTAGACACAAATCTCTGAATTACGAGATTGAGCACATGTGCCATGCAGGGTACATGTGTCAACTTTTCCAAATTCAAAGCCGAAATGAGATTGCTGCCGTTTTCCCACACCACGTTGCCGATCTCCAGTTGGTGCGGAGTCAGCCACTGATCCACCTGTTTGTTTAGAGCAGCCAGGAGAGCTGCTCCAGTGTGACTCTCCGCTTTGAGGCAAGACATGTCTAAGATGGCGTGACACTGTCGTACCTGGCATGCAGCACAGTCCCTGGGGAGCTGGGGTTGTGTAGCTGGAGAGGAGATCGCAGCACCAGTAGAGTTGCACTGCCACTCAGCCACAGATGAGGAGGAGGATGACAGTGAAGAGGATTTAGCAGGAGGAGAGGAGGTGGCAGCAGGCCTGCCTGCAAGCCGTGGAGGTGTCACAAGTAGGTCCGCTGCACAGCTACATACTCCCTGCTTGTCAGCGGTCACCAGGTTTACCCAATGGGCTGTGTAAGTAATGTACCTGCCCTGACCATGCTTGGCAGACTAGGCATCCATTGTCAGATGGACCCTTGACCTAACGCTGTGTACCAGAGATGACACCACTTGCCTCTCAACTTCATGGTACAGTTTGAGTATCGCCCTTTTAGAGAAATAATTGCAGCCTGGTATCTTCCACTGCGGTGTCCCAATGGCCACAAATTTACGGAAGGCCTCAGAGTCCACCAGCTGGTATGGTAACAGCTGGTGAGCAAACAGTTCCACCAAGCCAGCTGTCAGACCCCGGGCAAGGGGATGTCTGGCAGAAATTGGCTTCTTCTGCTCAAAGATTTCCCTCACGGACACCTGATTGCTGCTGTGGGCACAGGAGCAGGAACCGCTCAAGGTCAGAGGTGGAGTGGAGGAGGGTGGCAGTAATTGTGAAGGTGCAAAGGAGAAAGCGGCTGAAGATGCTGCATCTGAAGGAGGAAGAAGAGAAGGGGTGGTTTTTCTTTTGTGTGCTGCTTTTCCTCTGGTGCTCTTCCCATTGCAGTTTGCGCCTTTTCTGCATGTGCCTTCATAGGGCAGTTGTCCCTATGTGGGTGTTGGCCTTTCCACGGCTCAATTTTTGGAGGCAGAAAGAACAGATGGCATTGCTCCAATCTAAGGCAGACGCACTAAAAAATATCAAAACCGCTGAGCCCCCCTGGGTGGATGGCACTATGGTGGCATCAGCAGCTGACGTTGAAGGGCATGTTGGCTGGCTGTCCATAGGTAGCGATACATGGCGCCAGACACTGCCACCAGCTGTTTCTGACGACGAGCTCCCCCTGCTTCTTTCAGGAACTTGTCTCCTCCTACTCCTCTTTACTCCCCTTCTAAACTGTCCCCTGTTCATCTCCTCTATTGGGAACCCACGTGGCATCCGTATCATCATCATCATCATCATAATCATCCTGCCCAGCTTCACTTGCCTCAGACACCTCATAAACTGCACCAACAGCAGGTACTTCATCATCCTCCTCCTCACACCTTATGTCCATAGTGTTGCCTAACTCAGACATATGAGTATGAGGTGGTGTAACTTGCTTAGCGCCTTCATCTTGTTGCAACAGTAGTTGCTGTAAATCAGTTAATTCACCACCAAATAACTCCTGCGAATTGTCAAATGGAACAGATGTGGTGCTAGTAGTAGGGCTGGTGGCTGCGGAAGATGAGGTGTTCTGTGTTAAATAGTCAACCTGACAATCTTGGGAGTTGATGGGACGTGCCTTCTTCTGAGCACTGTACTTTGGTCCAGGGCCGCACGAAATCACATCAGCACGACCTCAATCAGACCTGCCGGGTGGCCTCCCTCTGGGTCTTCCTCTGCCTCTGCCTCTACCTGTTTTGTCCATATTGGGGGGGATGAAGTGAAAGGTATGCACTGACTTGACTAATACAATGTGCAGTCACACAGGTGCAGTGCCAGTTAACAGGTATGCACGGAGTGGCATATCACACTGCGTGCGCTCACGTAGGTAGGTGGGTGCACTGAACAACAGGTAGGTATATGCAGTGATGGGTATTACAAATGTGCACCTGTCACACACACATACCGTGAACAGGTACAGTGATTGGTGGTATTAAATAGCACACTGCGTGCGCTCACGTACAGGGCCGTATCTGGGTAATATAGCGCCTATGGCAAACACTGAAATTGCGCCCCATATCCATACTGGAGGTTTCCCTTCAGTATGGATATCCAGAGGTGTGTCCACCCCAGTATAGGTAGCCAGAGGTGCCCCCCTCCCAGCATAGGTATTTAGATGAGTTCCCCCCTCCATATAGGTAGCTTTCCCAGTATAGGTTGCTAGAGTTAGCCCCCCAAGTATAAGTAACAAGCGTCATCCCTCAGTATGGTAGTGGAGCATGAGAGAGGAGGGGGCAGAGGGAGGAGGAGACGGCCATGGCGCCCATGGGGCTGTGGCGCCCATGGCATGAGCCATGCCTGTACCCCTCTAGATACGCCTCTGCTCACGTAGGTAGGTGGGTGCACTGAACAACAGGTAGGTATATGCAGTGATGGGTATTACCAATGTGCACCTGTCGGTACGTGTGTGTGCGACAGGTGCACATTTGTAATAAAATATCACACTGCGTGTGCTCACGTGGGTAGGTGGGTGCACTGAACAACAGGTAGGTAGGTATATGCAGTGCTGCTGGGTATTAAATGTGCACCTGTCACACACACACACGTACCGTGAACAGGTGCAATAACTGGTGGTATTAACAATGCGTGCACTCACGTAGGTAGGTAGGTAGGTGGACTAAACAGTAACCAGGTGCAGTGATTGGGATTACAAATGTGCAGCTGCCTGTCGCACACACAGCTAGTCACTGAATGTGCTGGGCCTGGCAGTGGCACAGTAGGAATTAAGGTGCCAAAGGCCAGCTGCGACTGCCTGACAGGGCTGTATATGCAAGTGTCAGTGGGACACACAAAAAGAAAAATAGATCACAAGAACAACATTAGCTCTCAAAAGAGCTGTTGAGGGGTGCTTTTTTAGCAATAAGAATGAGCAAGGAGCAAGCTAACAAGCCTACAAGAGCCTAACTAAGCTTTCCCTAATGTCTCTCCAGCAACCTCCCTTCTCAGGCACACGAGTGAGTCCAATGCCTGACGCTGCCTGCCTTTTATAAGGGGGGGGGGGGGGGGCTCCAGGAGGGAGTGTAGCCTGATTGGCTACAATGTGCCTGCTGACTGTGATGTAGAGGGTCAAAGTTGACCCTCATGATGCACTATGGGGGCGAACCGAACTTCCGCAAAAGTTTGCCGTTCTCCGCGACCGCGAACCACGGAAGTTCACCGGGAACAGTTCGCCGGGGAACCGTTCGGGCCATCTCTACACATGTCAGCATTTGGTATGTAGTGCAGTTGCAAGGGAGCAAAGAACTGCCTCAAGTTGTGTCTGTGTAGGGCTCTGGTGCATTTAGATGTGACTTCATGTGACCAAGGGCTCCCAACTGGCCACACCTGGCAGGGGGCACTGGAGTAGCTGACAGGAGATGAATTCACTGCCTGCAGCTGTACATGTAAAATGGGCCTTGCTGAGCCACATCTACATAATTTGTGAACAGCCAGACACTGTGGCATCATCATCATAATCATAATAATAATACTACAGACCCTACTGCCTTGGAGTATACCACCTGAAATCCCCCCCCCCCTCCATTGTTAACATGGCTATGTCCTCCTCTGCTCACTTACTCAACTGATTCTTTTTCTGGCCATACGTATGTACTTATGGCACTACAAGGAGCTGCATCTGTCTTCTGCATGCCAAAAGGAGACTGGAAGCCTTGCCTGATTTATATCAGGCTCTACAAAGAATTTAATTACCAGTTGTGTAAAACGCTACATGCTTACCTCAGTAGTTGGAAGCCTCTGCATGGTCCAGAGGCTTCCCAGATACTTATAGAGGCTAACGTTCCAGCACATGGTCCCTCTTCATATTCTGGCCACAATCCCAGCTGTGGACAATCTCATTCAAACTATTTTTCTTCATGCACAATTACTTCGTTTTACGGAACATGAGCAGACCCTACTTGCTCATGTTCAGTCGGGTTGTCCTCATCCATGACCTGGCAGCCAGAAGAAACCTATTCAACTTGTGCAGTGTCATATAGGTAATGAGCGACAGGTGGTTCAGGACCGTGTATATTAAAAGCTACTGCTTTTCTATGAATTATAGTTTTGGACACACAGTAGATTTTTACTCTGGAATTCTTGCACACTTTGACAGCTGACACTTTCTGGAATGTAGGAGGAGCTATTTTGATTGGCTCCTGTCTGACCACCTGATCAGTAGGATCACACAATTATCATCTTGTCTCTCTTAACCACTTCAGCCTTCAGTCGTTTTTCACCTTATGCATCTGAGCAATTTTCACCTCCCATTTATTCGCCAATAACTTTATCACTAATTATCACAATGAATTGATCTATAGATTATTTTTTCTGCCACCAATTAGGCTTTCTTTGGGTTGTACATTTTGCTAAGAATTATTTTTTTCTAAGTGCATTTTAACAGGAATATTAAGAAAAAAAAGAAAAATTCATTATTTCTCAGTTTTTGGCCATAATACCTTTAAAATAATACATGCTACTGTAATTAAAAACCACACATTTTATTTGCCCATTTGTTCCAGTTATTACACCATTTAAATTATGTTACAATGTATGGTGCCAATATTTTATTTGGAAATGAAGGTGCATTTTTTCAGTTTTGCGTCCATCACTATTTACAAGCTTATAATTAAAAAAAAAATATTAGTAATATACCCTCTTGACATGCATATTAAAAAGTTCAGTCCCTTAGGTAACTATTTATGTTTTTGGTTTTTTTTAAATGTAATTTTTTTTTTATTTAAAACATTTTTGGGGGGTATTTTTTGGGTGTGGGGGGTAAAAAGTTAATTTTAAATGTAATTTATTGTGTTTTGTGTTAAAAAAATGTATGTACATGTACAGTAGTTTTACTATTTGGCCACAAGATGGCCACAGTCATTTTTGTTTTCCATACTGTTAGCGAGCACGTCTGGTTCAGAAAGACTGAGGCTTCTGATAAGAAGCTGTTGGTCTTTCTACTGGGGACTTAGATCAATGAATGATCTAAGTCCCCAGTAGAAAGCGAGTTATAATAATGCGAACAGTTACAATACAGTACTGTGAACAGGCTAATAGAATTGTAGGGGCAGTAAAGCAGGCCATACACTGGCTCGATTCCCGGCCGTTTCGACAGCAGATTCGATCCTGGGATCGAATCTGCTGCCAATTGTTTGCGGTAAACGCAGCCGCCGATCCGATTTCCTCCCGAAATCGGATCGGTCCGTCGATCGCGCCGTGCGGGAAATTACCCTCGATCGCCCGCGGGTAAAGTGCGCGTCGCTAGCGGCGGCCGATCCGATCAAGTATACATTACCTGAGGCTGGCTCCCGGGCGTCTTCTCCACGCTGCACGGCTCTGTTCCGGCTCCATCCATCCCGGCGCTTCCTGTGTCACTGCAGTGACCAGGTAGTTCAAATAGAGGGCGCTCTATTTGAACTTCCTGGTCACGGAGTAACACAGGAAGCGCCGTAATGGAGCCGGAACAGAGCCGTGCAATGCGGAGAAGATGCCCGGGAGCCAGCATCAGGTAATGTATACGGGAGGGGGGGGGGGGCAGGCGGCAGGAGCAGCTCAGCAGATGGTGAATCGGTTTCAGGCTGAAATCGATTCACAATCTGTTTGCGGTAAAGGCAGCCATACGATCCCTCTCTGATCAGATTTGATCAGATAGGGATCTGTCAGCTGGTCGATCTAATGGCACATCGACCAGTGTATGGCCACCTTAAGTTCACATACAGAATTATTCTGCAACACAACTGAGCACTGTGAACCTAGCCTTAGGCTACTTTCACAGTAGGACATTGTGTTTAATGCAATGTTACGGTCGCACAACGCAGCTGTAAAGCTAAGAATATACACTTCCACAGTGCGACGTTAAAGTCGCACGTTAGAAAATGTATTTACTATGGAACGAAAACGGCGCATGCGGGACATTTTTAAAAAGAAATAAAAATATTACTGAGCATGTGTTAAGCTTGGAGGTGTAATCTCCACCGTCAGCATGCAACACATAAGCTGACGTGAAGGAGGTACACACACCAGCACAAGGAATCAGGATATCCCCAGTTTAGTGGAGGAGAGGACTGACTCCAATAGGAGATTGTGGTGCACAGAGCCGGTGCAGATCCGAACAGCCACAAACAACACTTTCGTAATAACGTCTCCAGCGCAAGTAGTGCTGAGACGCATAAACCAGGACTGAGGAGATCAGGACAGGTAGACAGAATGAACGCTTGCTTAACTAGCCACTACTTAGTGACAGCAAGCGTCCACAATAAAACATACTGGAATGAGGTAGCCAATGCGTTTGCAGCGATGGCGTGCCTCACCAAGACAGGACAGGATAGTCAGGAAATAGCAGGATCAAGATAGATGAACGTAACACAGATAAATATACAATAAGTATGATTTCCTAGCGTATTACAATTACAGCTATCAATGAAACTATTTGTAACGTCTGACTAACATATGTATATATCGGCAATGAACCGATATATGACATAAGCAGGAACTCTGACTAAGACTGGAGTAATACAGGGAACAGGACTCAGAAGGATTCGCTATCTCTTCGCAGAGATGAACGCAATCCACAAACAGGACCAGGAACAGGATAACTAGCTCAGCGTGCTGGAACGCTGACTAACGGAACACAGGATATAAACAGTTCGTGTACGTATATATCAGCGACACTGATGTATCAACGTAACACGAATACAAGGAAAATAATAAACGTGCAAGTATGCGTATATATTGGCGATGAACCAATATATGACACAAGACAAGCAAAGTAACAACTTCTAGAAACAAGAGCAGAACTAGGAGGACTCGCTGACCCCTTCGCAGGAGTCAGCGCAGTCCACACGGACTAGGAACGAGGTGGAGCACGGGCAGAGTAACAGACAGGATCTGAGACTATGGTAGCCCATGAGGCATTGCAGGAAGCAGTTCTTTATACTGAGGTCATCCAATGGGAGCAGACCTGCAGATTCCCACACAAGTGAATGGTAATTAATCACAGGCTGATAGCAGGAAAAGGCAGACAATGATATGCAGCCTGCAGGAAAGGGATTGCCCCTCCATTGCAGCATACAATGTTTGTTTACACAAAAGCATATTAAACTGTCATTAACTTCAGAGCGACTGCAGATGGAATCAGCAACTAGTTTAAGTGCAAACCAAACTATGCAAGCAAATGCATGTAATGACATTAGAACTGCTTGGTTTGCAATACCACTGCAGTCAGCAGTAAACGCTGCAGAAGTGATCATAACAGTACCCCCTCCCTTAAACTCGGCCTCTGGACGCCTATAAAAACTGACATATTTCTCCTGAACCACTCAAACCAAAAAATCAGAAGTGGGAAATCCAGCAAACTGATCTGACTGAAAATTCATGAAGGTCGGATCAGCCCGACAAAACCAAATTCCCGAATCAGTCTCACCAAAACTAGACCAATTGGAACCAGAACCTACCGAACCATGCCCGTCAGCACTACAAGCCTCAGTGTGACACCCATCAGAACCACGACTTCCAGAAAACAACCCCAAGAAACTCTCTGAGCGATACCCACCGCCTTCCAAGGACTGTCCAAAAACGCCAAAGCCTTTGCAATGCCCACCGGAACTGTCCTTACCAACACAAAACCCACTGTTGAACCAGTCCAAGGTACCAGGACAAGTTTCCTCAGAGATCTCCCAGAACACTTGGAAGCTCCAAAGAGATCCCCACAGGTCAGAACGCCCCTTAGGCTCACATGGAGAACTATCAAGAACCCCTATGGAACCCAGGGCAACTCCAGAGTCAGGGTCACAAGGACAAACATCAAGATCAGGGCTTTTAGGGACCAGAACCATCTCCGGGCATGCAGGCCAACCGGCAACATCAGAACATGTCTCCACTAGGGAAGCACGTGAGCACGCTAACACAGACACATCTGGGCACTCTGGCATACGAAGCACATCTGGGCACACCGGCACAAGAGAAACCTCTGGGCATGTCAAGGAACTGCGAACCTCAAAGTCAGTCAAGACAGGACCGAAACCAGAACTGGACAAAAAAAATTCATCATGACTAGACTTCACAGTTACTGGATTCTCACTAAAAACTGCAGGATCAGACTTAGATGTCGCTGATTCCAGCAGGGTTATTAACAAATCATGTTCAGGGGCATTTACAAGACAGGGCAAATCTTCTGATGTATGCACTGAACTAGACAGGGTTCCCATAGCTTCTTCTGGACTAGACAGAGACTCATCAAATACACTGGACTGGAGCTCATGAAGGGCTGCAAAACAAGCCAATATTGCAGCAATCCCCACTGAACTAGGCAAAACTGAGAAACTCACTGGACAGGAAGGGGACTCTGGAACTACTGCCACACCGGGCAGAAAACCAGAATTTTCCAGGATACAGGGCTGGGTTTCAGAAACACTCATTAACCCGGACTGAAATTCTGAGATTTCTACTATTTTTTCCAGCGAGTCAGAATTATCCATGTTACAGTGCAAGACTTCTGAAACATTCAGAGGACAGGGCTGGAGTTCCTCGGCTGTTACAACACTGGAGAGGGACTCAACAATATTGGTTAAATCAGACTGTGTACAGGGCAAGGTATCTAACACACTTGCTGACGAGGACAATATTTCAATGGCTTCTGCTTCGCTGGGCAGAAATTCATCAAGTTTTATTAGAGCAGACTGTAATTCCAAAACAGCTGCTAGACAAGTGAATATTACTGCAACACCAACTGAGGTAAGCAGTGCCTCAGACTCCTCTGCTAGAGGGTTTGAAGTATCCAAAGTACTGGGTGAAGCATAAGACTCTGCGACCACAGCTTCACTGGACAGGATCACTGAACAGTCCATATTGCAGGGCAAAACCATGGAAGCACCTGCTGGACAGCATAATGATTCTGTGACCTGAGTTTCATTGGAGAAATCTACTGCACAATTCATGGTACAGGGCAAATTCACTGGAACATTTTCTGAACAAGGTAATAATTCTACGATTTCAGGTTCACATAGCAGATGCTCTGAGCTATTCACGAAACTAGAGCGAGGTGTAGAGACAGGAAGATCAAGACACAAAGTTTGTGCATCTGAAGCACTATTCAATTGGAAAATTGGAAAATTCAGATGCTGGGGTTCTGAGGTTTCTAGACAGGATTGCTGGGACTCAGAAACTAATGTAGTGCATCTATTGGCATCTGCTGGATCAGACAGGAGTTGAACTTTATTAACACAGGTAAATTCTACAGAAGTGTTTGCAGAGGCAGGCAAAGATTTTCTAATGTCTGTTTCACTGAACAAAGACTCATGAGTACTGGCTAGGCTGGACTCAGAAGTCAGCAGGACCTCTGGATTCTCTGCTGAGAAATTTGTGCAGGGCAAAGTTAAGAAAGTATCAGTGGCTTCTGTTTTACTGGGAAGTAACACTGAGTTATCCATGGTACAGGGTGGAGTTACAGGAACATTCACAAGACATGGCAGGGACTCAGTAACTGGAGAAGTGGGACAGTCTCCAATTGACAGTGTGTCTTCCCTGGTATCAACTGATTGAATCGCATAAAAATCGTCCAAAATCATCTTCCACACATCGATCAATGGAGCCACAAAGTCATACCCACACACACCAGTTTTTATTAGGTTATAGGCAGACTTAATGCATGCATTCAATACTAATTCACTTTTTGCACTGTAAAACTGACAAAATGAACTTGCATCTTTCTTCCATTCATAGACCAGGGCTTCCATCTCTCCTTTCTCAAATGGAGGATCCCATGCATATTTAACAGCTGAGCATTCCGGCTGATCAGAGTTTGCAAATGTGTTAGTGGCAGAAACATACATTGGGTTATTTAGCAGGTGATTGGCCGATTTCTTATTCCTAAGGATCTCCAATACCTGTAGCAAGTGTTGAACTGTAGTGTATGCAAATTTCCCTTGCTGCACGAATAAATTGATCTGTTCAATACTCTGTAATATATCTTCATAATCATATTCAGATAATTCATTTAAACAAGAACTTTTATTTTCCCTGGCTAGCAATGAAAGTTCATTAGTAGTTTCATAGGTCCATTTGACTCCCCTGAATGGTGACTGAATTTCATTATCTGCTACTGGCGGAGTCTCATTACAGATCTGATGCGCAGTCGCCAAGGGCAACGACTCCGCTGATTGTAACGCTTTTCTTTTGGAGCGTTTACGTTTGGCTTTAGACCCTGCTGCCTTAGCAGAAGAAAAGTTATCAGAACAATTATCTGCTTGCTGATTATTTTTGTAGGCAGTAGAAGGAGCAGCTGATTGACAAGCTGTCAGGAGCTTATCAAAAGGGCTAGGCAAATCGGTTTTGCGCAGCCATTTATGGATCACAAATGCTAGAAATTCCAGTGGTCTCTCTTTTAAATTGGTATGATCCAAGACATCGTAGGCCCACTGAAACAATCTTCCCTTAAATAAAACATAAACTAGCTGGGGGGCCCACGTTGAAACAGGAGTAGCCTGGAGCTCGGGATTGGCCAGGAACCTGGTACATTCAGAAAAAAACTCATTTTCTGTTTCAGAATTGAGTTTCTCAAATTTCTTAAAGGAACAGGAACCATAACAAACAGTGTCATTTTTGCTGGGAACCCCCCCCACAATGGGGATTGGTAATGGGGCTACCATAATGTTAAGCTTGGAGGTGTAATCTCCACCGTCAGCATGCAACACATAAGCTGACGTGAAGGAGGTACACACACCAGCACAAGGAATCAGGATATCCCCAGTTTAGTTGAGGAGAGGACTGACTCCAATAGGAGATTGTGGTGCACAGAGCCGGTGCAGATCCGAACAGCCACAAACAACACTTTCGTAATAACGTCTCAGCGCAAGTAGTGCTGAGACGCATAAACCAGGACTGAGGAGATCAGGACAGGTAGACAGAATGAACGCTTGCTTAACTAGCCACTACTTAGTGACAGCAAGCGTCCACAATAAAACATACTGGAATGAGGTAGCCAATGCGTTTGCAGCGATGGCGTGCCTCACCAAGACAGGACAGGATAGTCAGGAAATAGCAGGATCAAGATAGATGAACGTAACACAGATAAATATACAATAAGTATGATTTCCTAGCGTATTACAATTACAGCTATCAATGAAACTATTTGTAACGTCTGACTAACATATGTATATATCGGCAATGAACCGATATATGACATAAGCAGGAACTCTGACTAAGACTGGAGTAATACAGGGAACAGGACTCAGAAGGATTCGCTATCTCTTCGCAGAGATGAACGCAATCCACAAACAGGACCAGGAACAGGATAACTAGCTCAGCGTGCTGGAATGCTGACTAACGGAACACAGGATATAAACAGTTCGTGTACGTATATATCAGCGACACTGATGTATCAACGTAACACGAATACAAGGAAAATAATAAACGTGCAAGTATGCGTATATATTGGCGATGAACCAATATATGACACAAGACAAGCAAAGTAACAACTTCTAGAAACAAGAGCAGAACTAGGAGGACTCGCTGACCCCTTCGCAGGAGTCAGCGCAGTCCACACGGACTAGGAACGAGGTGGGGCACGGGCAGAGTAACAGACAGGATCTGAGACTATGGTAGCCCATGAGGCATTGCAGGAAGCAGTTCTTTATACTGAGGTCATCCAATGGGAGCAGACCTGCAGATTCCCACACAAGTGAATGGTAATTAATCACAGGCTGATAGCAGGAAAAGGCAGACAATGATATGCAGCCTGCAGGAAAGGGATTGCCCCTCCATTGCAGCAGACAATGTTTGTTTACACAAAAGCATATTAAACTGTCATTAACTTCAGAGCGACTGCAGATGGAATCAGCAACTAGTTTAAGTGCAAACCAAACTATGCAAGCAAATGCATGTAATGGCATTAGAACTGCTTGGTTTGCAATACCACTGCAGTCAGCAGTAAACGCTGCAGAAGCGATCATAACAGCATGTGCAACACAAGTAACGCAGCATATTCATTGCTAAATGCAAAGCATGCAGCACTGTCTACTTACTCTACACGTACACACTAACGCTATGTGTGCACTGTGAATGTTGCACAGACTTTCCATTGCTGTGTGTTACTCTGCTTTAAAATATTTTATAATGTGAAAGAGGCCTAAGGCTAGGTTCACAGTGCAGAATAATTCTACATGTTAGCCTACTGCCCATACAATTCTAACTAAGCTGTTCACAGTGCTGCTTTGTAACTGATCTCGTTATTCTAACTCCCTGCATCCAGGCTTTGTATTAAAGTCTGTGGCCAGTCTCCATTGCAGTTAACACTTATTACCATGTGAGCATTGTGCAACAAACCACTGTGAATCCAGCCTTAAAGAGAACCAGAGACGAAGCACCCTCATGTATTTTATTACATTTATCAGTGGGAACATGACAGTAAACACCTACCCTGCTTTTAGTTTTATTCTTCTCAGTCTAATCTATCTGTTATCAACTGTGATAAGAATCTACCGACTATTCAGTCGAGGTTTGACCTGGAATCATTATAGCTGAGTCACTCTTCTGTGGAGTCTTTTCAAGCCCAAGCCTTCCCCCTCCTGGCTCAAATTTCATGCTTTACATACTGAGAGCTGTGATGACATGGGAGGGGCTGCTGCTGCAGGAAAAATCTCTGTCTAACAGACAAGTGTGGCTGTGTGATCTGTGTGCTCTGTCTGTGCAGCCTGTCATTATTATCTACTGTATGCAGTTTCATTACTATGAGAGACACTTCCTACAGGCAGCCACAAAGCATACCAGAATATGAAGTTGAAAGCACACAGATGAAAGCCTACAGCAGCCCTGCTTGTCTATAGTCTCATATAGCCTAGACAACACATCCAGAACACCTCATAACCTGGAAACAAAAGGAATATGAGCCGGCGGCCATATTGGATATTTCCTGGAGCAATAATGGATAAAAAGCACTCAAAAAAGGCACACCAGAGTGGCGAAATTATCGGGTAGAGCATCTATTCTTTACAAGCTATCAACTGATATGTTTATTTTGTGTGAATCGTTCATCTCTGATTCCCTTTAAGAAAAACTGCGTTCATAGAGGACCATTTATAAAAATGGCTGTAAAGTTTGAGAAGCTTAAGGCTAGGTTCACAGTGCTCAGTTGCGTTGCAGAAAAATTTTGCATGTCATCTTACTGCCTATACAGCTGTATGGGGCTGTTCACAGTAATGGATCACGTTATTCTGACTTGCTGCATGCAGGCTTTGCATTAAAGTCTATGTCCAGTCTAAGTTGCAGTTCCACACTCATTTTAACATGGGCATTATGCAACTGACCACTGTGAATCCAGCCTGAGGCTAGGTTCACAGTGGTCAGTTGCATAACTCATGCGTAATAATGTCTGTGAACTGCGATAAAGACTGGCCACCAATTTTAATACAAAGCCTGCGTGCAGCGAGTTAGAAGAATGTGATCCGTTAGACTTCAAGCAGGCCACAGTACTGCCCTTGCTCAAGAAACCCTCCCTCGACCCCTCGCTACCCTCCAACTACCGCCCTATCTCCCTCCTCCCCTTTGCCTCAAAACTCCTTGAGCGTCTGGTTCACAAACGCCTGACCCAGTACCTTAATGCCAACTCACTACTAGACCCACTGCAATCTGGATTTCGGCCTGCCCACTCAACGGAAACAGCTCTCACCAAAGTGGACAATGACCTTGCCTTAGCTAAAGCTGAAGGTAAATACTCCATTCTCCCCCTCCTTGACCTTTCAGCAGCTTTTGATATAGTAGATCATCCCCTACTCCTCCAGTCCATGGGCATTCACGATCTCACTCTGACCTGGCTTTCATCCTACCTCTCCAACCGCTCCTTCACGACCTCCTTCAATGAGTCCTCGTCCCCCCCCAACCACCTCTTAGTGGGAGTCCCCAAGGCTCGGTCCTTGGCCCCCTACTGTTCTCCCTATACACATCCTCCATTGGCAAGGTTATCTCCTCCATGGGTTTTAACTATCATCTGTATGCAGATGACACCCAAATCTACCTCCACACTTCTGACATATCCACCACTACCATGGACAAGGTCTCCTCCTGTCTATCTGCCATCTCCTCCTGGATGTCCACTAGGTTCCTGAAACTAAATCTAGAAAAAACGGAATTTATGATCTTCCCACCCCGGTCATCCCTGGACCTCCCAGATGTGCAGGTCACTGTGAACCACACTACCATTCGCCCTACCTCTCAAGCCCGCTGTCTGGGTGTCACCCTGGACTCCGCATTCTCCTTCACTCCCCACATCCAAAACCTCACAAAGTCCTGCAACTTCCACCTTCGTAACATCTGTAAGATTCGCCCTTTCCTGACCTCTGCCACCACCAAACTCCTCATCCATGCCCTCATAATTTCCCGCCTCAACTACTGCAATGCCCTTCTGTCTGGTCTCCCTATGACCCGAATAGCCCCACTGCAGTCCTTCATGAATGCGGCAGCCAGAATTATCCACTCCTCCCATCGCTCCACCAGGCGGCTCCCCTCCGTGAATCCCTCCACTGGCTTCCTATCCAGTCCAGAATCAGATTCAAGATATTGTGCCTGACCTACAAATCCGTCCACAAATAAAACACTATGGAACTCCCTACCTCCACCCATTAGGGCAGCCCCCTCCTTCAACACCTTCAAGAAGGCCCTCAAAACTCACCTTTTCACTCTGGCCTACCACCCCTCACAATTGCTCTAAACCCACAGCTGAACTCTGGTCCCCTACCTCTCGTGTCCCTACCTCTCCCTCTAGATTGTAAGCCTTTGGGCAGGGTCCTCCTCCTTTTGTGTCCTACCTGATCATGCACCTCCATTACTGTAAACCCATGCTATGTATTTGAGTGAACCTAACTTGCCTAATCTCCATGCTCCCATCCAGTGACTGACTAAGCATTACGTTGTAGTCATACTGTGCTGTGTGATCTGGTTTTCTTGTATTCCTGTATTGTCATATTGCTGTACGTCACCCCTAAATATTGTCTGTAACCTAAATTAATGTCCGGCGCTGCGTAATATGTTGGCGCTTTATAAATACAATAAATAATAATAATAATATATATGTGTGTGTGTGTGTGTGTGTGTGTTTGTGTCATACCTCCCAACGTTTTGAGATGAGAAAAAGGGACACTAAAGCCATGCCCCTGCCACACCCCTGGCCACACCCTCACCACACCTCTAGTCATGCACACCATAAAGATTTCATAAGAAACATATGTTGTTTTATGATTCAAACCACATTGGTCCTTTCTATCCTGGTTCATTTTCCTTCATAGTAACATTTTAAAATTAATAATATATCAATTTAAAGGTTGGGAATAAAAGTTTAGAGTCAATCAAACACATTTTTAGTATAGAAATATATATATTTACATAAAAAGAGGGACAAAGTCCTGAAAGAGGGACAAATGAGGGTGAAAGTGGGACAGAGGGACAGGGCTCCCAAAAAGGGACTGTCCCTCCGAAAAAGGGACAGTTGGGAGCTATGGTGTGTGTGTGTGTGTGTGTGTGTGTGTGTGTGTGTGTGTGTATGTGTGTGTGTGTGTATGTGTGTGTGTGTGTGTGTGTGTGTGTGTGTGTGTATTTCCAGAATCCACCATTCCTGAAATAAAAAAAACAAAATGTAACTCTTCCCCTGGGTTTCCCAAAAACATCCATTATTAAAGAATCCTTCTAGGTTCTACCGAGATCTGTCATCACGTTTCTGTTGTAGTAGTATGAATGTGGGAGGCCTTGCCTTACTTAAAGGAATACTATCAATACCCAAGTGTTCTAAAATGACAATGTACAAATAATGTCTAAGTAGCTGTGTAAACATTTTCCTACTTTTCATGTTAAATATCAGAGGCAAAAGCTGTAATTTATTGAGGGTAGGATTTAGCTATATTGGGACAAATCAATTGCAGAAGGGGTGTCTGCTTCAATGCACAGCCAGAGTTGCATATCAGACTACAGAAATCAAATATCAAACATATCAAACTCTGAAAGCAAAAACAGTATGAAAAGCTGTGACAATTAGTTACATTTCCTCTGCTCTCTTCAGACACTTCAGTCAGAAACACAGCACACAGAAGCTGCAGCTGTTCTCTCTGTCACACACAGAGTTACACATAGAGTTAACTGATCAAGTGTGAGGGGAACTTCCCCTCTCCTCATGGCTCAGTCTGCGGTCACTTTTGGCGTCAGTAAAGTTTGAAAGTATTTTGATAACAGTAAACAAACAGGTTGCTACTAAAATGTCTACACCAGTATTTAGCAGCACTTCCCAAACAATTCCTGTGTCAATTGAAAAAAATATGTGAATCGATAGTATTCCTTTAAAGAATGGAAATCTTTATTTTCTACATCTTTTGTTATGTCCCATAAACCAATGCCTGTAGTGGAAATTAGTTTTTTCATGCCCATATATTTTTGCAAATATTCTCATTTGTGTGAAAATTGGCATTTTTATGAAAATTATGAAGCAAAATTGGCCAAAATTCACCCTTCAATAGTCTGGATGATCATGTATGAATGGAGGAAATGCAACATAACTATTGCTCTTCTCAAGTGTGGCTGAGCAGCAAAGAGCAAGGAATATAATACTCTGGGAGATCTTAAACAACCCCACACTTACATCCAAAAGACTAATGGCATCTCTTGCCTTGCAAAATGCCAGTGTTTATGAGTCCACCATGAGGAAAACACTAAACAATAATGGAGTGCATTGAAGGGTTGCCAGGATGATGTCACCATGTTCCACAAACAGCATTCGGCCAATGTGCATTTTATCAAAGTTTCAAGCAACAGTGATAATGGGCCACACTGTTATTCATTCTGGTGATCTTCTTTAAGTAAGTTGGCAGAAAGCACAAGTTTTTCCTCTGGTTAAGGGCATATTCTGAGGATTTCAGTCTTTCTCCGTAGGCAATTTTGTTTATGTCACTGAACCAGCAATGGCTAAAATGTTTTAGTAAAATGTAATCTCTTAAAGGTACTTGAGGACTATAAAATAATGGCCCTCAACTCTTGTCTCAAATCCCCAGTGAGCCATGTGTTCAGGATTTCCTTCAGCTGGAGCAGCTGTCTTGTTTGAAATGATCCAGTCACACGGACAAAATCACCTGTTCATGATTGAAAAGGAAAACACGACCTGTCGGGTATACAGTGTATGAGAGTTAATGCTGAGAAGCAGCATTCTATTCATAAAGGAGAACTCATGAGCATAGTAAATGTAAAATGTGGTTGAACTGTGCAATCAGGCAATTACCATGTTTTTCAAAGGATATTAACTTGCTAGAATTTGTAGAAAGAGATGGTGTTCCAGTTGACAGAAAAGAGTAGTGCTGATTAATATTGTCCTGACTGTTGCTAATTTCCGTCCTACTATAAGATAAGCCTTATAGTTTCTAAGCTGTCTGCCCTTCTTTTCTTCCCAGACACAATCCAGGACTTCCTGTCCTTTTAATTATTGCATACACTCCATGGTCTGCATTTGCTGAGAATTTTACTTTCCTAACCTCAGACTGAGCCAAATCACCAACCAGCACAGGAAGTCCTGACGTGAGCAGTGCAATGTTTAACATAACACGAAGAATGTAAAACTGTCCCACTAGGCAAAAAAGGAAAACATCCAAGACTGTTAAATAATATGTTAATGTTTTTTTACCACTCCATTTTACTGCTGCACTACGCTTTGTATTTGGAAACAGAAGATTAAAGTCAACAGTGTTTGAGCTACACTTACTGAAACGTTAAAAGTGCACTTCATACTTGTATTTAATATTTTCAGTACAGATTTTTTTTTTGAGGTAAATGGCCACATTTAATCTTATTTGAAGCTTGTTAAACACGTTATATGTTGGTTTTAGGTGAAATATTTAGTGGTTATTTTTGCTTAACACTGGAAATATAATAACTTGCAAAGTAAAGTTGTCCCTTTACAAATATGACCGAATGGACTTTCTTGATCAAGGCCTAGTCTCTTCTGATGTACAGGGATTATTCCAGGACCAATCAAATGTTTATATCCACATCACTGTTGACCAATCAGACAACCTCTGATCATCTCCAGGTGTAAAGGGAATTGGTCAATATCTATAAAAGTGGTAGCTTCAAGGGAAGGTATTTGCGTCAATGGCTCCATTTCACTAAGACATATTTGGTAATTTACCTAATGCAGTATAGATAGATAGTGTATGTTTCTAGAGATAAGCACTACAGTTGGATATTCACTATACACAATTGTCTCACTTTGTTTTTCTTATTTACAATTCACAGAAAAAGCTAGTGCAATTATAGTCACTCAAATTCTGCTAGTAACGCTAAGTAAAATATAGGTAGTCTCTTAGATTTGTATGCGTTTCAACAGGTGTCAGTTCCACCTTAACCAAAGTCTTAGTATGATGAGTAGCGCTCCAATTAAGATCACACAGTTATTGCTAAAACAACTAGGTAAACAGTCTCTCATGTTTATATGCATTCCAAAAGGTGTCAACTTCACCAAAGAAAAGTCTTAATATGATGGGTAGCACTCCACATTAGGAAAAAGCCTTTGCATAGATAACATCAGTAGTGCATTTCTGATGGTATCACACTCACCCCGTCCGGTTGACCACTGTTAGATTGGTCATATATTGCTTGTGTGATATCCTGCACCACCTGTGCCCCTGCTTCCGGTCTTCCTCCTCCAATAGTGCTCTCGCCGGATGACAACGTTTGGTGCACCTCATGGGATGATAGAAATCACATACAGTTCCGTAGATAAAAAATGAGTCACACGGAGTGAAGAAACGCGTTGGGTGGAGCCTATTGGACTGTCAGGAACTGCTGGAACTCTCACGGCAGCGCTCAGAAAAGAAGAGAAACTAGCGGTGGTGGCGTGGCCTGACCTGCGAGCCTGACCGGGAGACACGGGGGAGAGCCCGTTCACAAACTCTAAGCGCTGTTTACCCCAACTGACTTGTGAGTGCAATTTTATGATAAAAGTCATTTTTTATCTACGGAACTGTACTATGTGATTTCTATCATCCCATGAGGTACACCAAACGTTGTCATCCAGCGAGAGCACTATTGAAAGAGGAAGATCGGAAGCAGGAGCACAGGTGGTGCAGGATATCACACGAGCGATATATGACCAATCTAACAGTGGTCAACCGGACGGGGTGAGTGTGATACCATCCAAAATGCACTTCTGATGTTATCTATGCAAAGGCTTTTTCCTAATGTGGAGCGCTACCCATCATATTAAGACTTTTCTTAGGTGGAGTTGACACCTTTTGGAACGCATATAAACCTGAGAGATTGTTTATCTACTTGTTTTAGCAGTAACTGTGTGATCTTAATTGGAGCGCTACTCATCATATTAAGGTATAGATAGATAGATAGATATATTTAGTATTGTTTAAGATTTTCACATTGTAATGGTTCGATTATAACCCAAAACCTGTATGACAATTCGCAGGCTTTGACTACATTCACCTAATTTTTCCTAATTTTTCATCTTCGATTTAAAATAACTTTTTTGCACTTTGCAATGGGAAAAGTACCAAAAAGGTGAAAAATTACTGTCAACATTATTTTGAGTATTTGTTTGCTTGCTGATAGTTTAGAAGTCATTTTATGACAAGTTTTGAAAATATCACCCAGGAGAAAACCCAGATAAAAAAGTGAATTGCATACAGCCCTTGGTATCTTACACAAAATATATTGGGATTTATGTATACACACATGTGAAATTAGGAAAACATGTTTTCATTAGCTTTTTTGTTTTCCAGGAGCATTTAATTTGTTTTCACCTTTTCTCCACTAGTTGGTAATTCTAGTTTTCCATGTGGTAAAATCCTTTGTGAATTGACTTTTAACAAAATGTTTGATAAAAATCTGTTGTTTTTTTGCTTTTCCACACGTTAATGCTTTGTGAATTGAGTTCCAGTACAGAACACACCAGGTTCCACCGAGTGCCATTTTCAGTGAACCAGAGGGGGGCTTAATACCTTTTTAGCAGACTTCGAAAATGAACCTGACCTCTCTGTAAAAGTTTCTTACACCTGGATGGTGTAATGGTTAAGGGCTCTGCCTTTGACGCACGAGACCAGGGTTCGAATCTCGGCTCTGTCTGTTCAGTAATCCAGCACCTATTCAGTAGGAGACCTTGGGCAAGACTCCCTAACTCTGCTACTGCCTATAGAGCGCATCCCAGTGGCTGCAGCTGGCGCTTTGAGTCCGCCAGGAGAAAAGCGTGATATAAATGTTATTTGTCTTGTCTTGTCTTTTATGTGCAGCCCAACATCATCATGTACCAGACATATACACCCACTGTTCTTATATCATATGGAAAGTCCTGCCTAATATCTTCTGAATATCTCAGTATTTTAGGTTTTTCTTCTAACACCATATAATTATTGATATGTCCAGCAAATAATCCCTTATGCAATACACGTCACACTTAAAGTATTTGTGGAGACATGGTATTGAAGCTGAGGGGAAGGGTAAGTACCTGTCACGGGTTGACACTCAATGGTACTGGTTGTGTACTGGGGTTTAGAAGATTCTACAGACCATTTAACTGTTTGATTGAAGGACAAGAACAATGTTAATCTAATTCAATTCAATTCAATTCACTTTATTGTCAAGGTGTAACACAACGAAATTACTTTTCATGACAACCTCACGGTGCATATAGGGAACATAGTGATAGTAACAAGGAAGAGAATAAATTATACAAGTATACCGGATATTACAGATGTTTAAACTATTTGTACACAGTGTTAATTAT